>NC_079192.1:66909428-67212458 GCF_029499605.1 Hyla sarda
TCACCGGTGCTGGAACTCTGTACTGTACGCTGTATCCCTATGCCCGGGCTGCAAAAGATGAACAAAATAAACTTTAACGCTCCTTCCTACGTCGGCCTCACCTGCTTCCTGGGGACGGGAACGTCGGAGAGCCGTCAGCCTATCACCGGTAGCAGTGATGTTCCACCTCGGCCGGTGATAGCTTGAGCGCACTGTCGTGTAAGAAGTCGGCTTCTTACGTGACAGTGGGCTCAACCGATCACCAGCTGAGGTGGAACATCGCTGCGGCCGGTGATAGGCTGAAGGCTCTCCGACGTTCCCGTCCCCAGGAAGCAGGTGAGGCCGGCACCGGGCCAACGGAGGGTGAGTTAAAGTTTTTTTGTTTATCTTTTGCAGCCCGGGCATAGGGATACAGCGTACAGCATAGAGTGTCAGCGCCGGCGACCACAACAAACAGGAGGACGAGGAGGGCAGCGCTTGCGGGTGACATGTGATTAGTTCCCTGATGGGGACAGCGCAACGCTGGGCTGATAATTAATTGGGGGGGGGGGGGCAGAACAGCACTCGTTGGTCACATGATTTGGAGGGGAAGAGAAATATTGTTATATACTGTGTATACTGCTGCTGCTGCCCACATATACACACAGGTATATATGTAGGTAGATATATAGTGACACCTGTATGTATACGTAGGCAGCAGGATATATACACAATATGCAGTGACACCTGTATGTATATGTAGACAGCAGCAGGATATCTATATATACAGCATATAGTGACACCTGTGTGTATGTTGGCAGCAGGGAATAAATATATATCTACATACTGTATATGGTGACACCTGTGTAGGCAGCAGGTGATGGATATAATAGATATAATACATCTCTTGCTGCTGCCTACATATATACAGGTGTCACCATATACTGTATATTAATATGGATATAATGTATATCTCTTACACCCTAATATATATCCTGCTGCAGTCTACATATATACATGGGTGTCACTATATACTGTGCATGTTTATGATATATAATATCTATCCTGCTGCCTGCCGACATTAAATCTTATATAGCGCACACAGATTCTGCAGCGCTGTATACTCAAATTGGTTCCTGTCCCCATTGGCCCCATGGATAGAATGGGCCGCAGAGTAGCATTACAGTATGTGTAAGTCATTGGTAATACATGATTTATGGAAACAAAAATTGTTAAAGGTGGCCAACTCCTTTTAAAGGGGTACTCAGTTTATGAAAAACAGAGCAGCTTCACTCTTCCCCGGAATTCATCAGTAAAGTCCCATTAGCGAAAGGAACTGAATTGCTCAACTCCATTTACTATGGAGCAGAAAGAAAGATGTCCTCTCTAAACTCTGTAGTGTAAACATATCCTTAAATGGTACTCCAGTTATGCACAATGTTTTCCCTATCCAATGATAGCCCACTCAACCAATCACCATCTGAGTCAGGACAACATTGATGATAAACATAATAAAAATAAACATATGTGGTATCGCCGGTTGCGTAAATGTCCAAACTATAAAAATATATCATTAATTAAACCGCACGGTCAATGGCGTACGTGCAGAAAAGTTCCAAAGTCCAAATTAGTGTATTTTTGGTCACTTTTTATTCCATAAAAAATGGATAAAAAGCAATCAAAAAGTCTGATCAAAGCAAAAATTGTACCGATAAAAACTCCAGATCACGGCGCAAAATATGAGCCCTCATACCACGCCGTATCAAAAAATAAAGTTATAGGAGTCAGAAGAGAACAATTTTAAATGTATACATTTTCCTGCATGTAGTTATGATTTTTTTTCCAGAAGTGCGACAAAATCAAACCTATATAAGTAGGGTATCAATTTAATCATATGGACCTACAGAATAATAAGGTGTAATCTTTACCGAAAAATGTACTGCGTAGAAACGGAAGCCCCCAAAATTTACAAAATGGTGTTTTTTCTTCTATTTTGTCCTACAATTATTATTTTTTCCGTTTTGCTGTAGATTCTTGGGTAAAATGACTGATATCATTACAAAGTAGAACTGGTGGCGCAAAAAAAAAGCCCTCATATGGTTTTTGTGATGCAAAACTGAAAGGGTTATGATTTTTAAAAGGTAAGGAGGAAAAATGAAAGTGCAAAAAACAGAAAAATGTATCTCCTATCTATAGATGAGCGAACTTACAGTAAATTCGATTCGTCACAAACTTCTCAGCTCGGCGGTTGCTGACTTTTCCTGCATAAATTAGTTCAGCCTTCAGGTGCTCCGGTGGGCTGGAAAAGGTGGATACAGTCCTAGGAAAGAGTCTCCTAGGACTGTATCCACCTTTTCCAGCCCACCAGAGCACCTGAAAGCTGAACTAATTTATGCAGGAAAAGTCATCAACTGCCGAGCCGAGAAGTTCGTGATGAATCAAATTTACTGTAAGTTCGCTCATCTCTACTCCTATCCAAAGAATAGGGAATAAGTGCCTGGAAAGTGCATGCCGACCCCCGCTCTGTGAACGAGGAGAGCCGGAGCACCAAGCAGAAGATTGCAGGGGGTCCCATAGAACCTATGGAAGAGCCAGAGATACACGAGTACAGCGCTCGTGTATCTCTTAGCCAATTCTGGTGATCCCTACAGGTCTGGGTCCTCAGATTTTGGCAGACTGTTGGCTTTGCAGGTGGAAGTAGCTGTCGGGCAGTCATTTTTGCTGCAGGAGAAAATCCAGGTAAAATATATAAGCTTGCTGAAATCCACCACAGTGAGAGCTGCTGATTGGTCATGGCTCTCCGCTACTCTTAGACCTTATAAAACAATGTTTTTCTAGTGTTTTTCAGCAGTTTTAGCCTTATAGATAGGGTTGTTTAAACAGCATGCAAGTGGATTTCTATAAGCCCTATTAATATGAATAGGTCAGTTGCCCTTTATCTCCATAGTCCTCTCCATCATCAAGATATTTATGTTAATATGTGACTAAGAGGTGTTGTGCATTCAGATATGGTATTCTGCTTAGCTGTAATGAGTGGTTGTTTTAGTTACTGTTATCTTTGTCATCTCGAACCAGTCTGTCCATTCTCTTCTGACCTCAACAAAGTTTTTTCTTCCACACAACTTTCGCTCGCTGAATATTCTCTTTTTTGGACCATTCTCTGTAAACCCTAGAGATGGTTATGTGTAAAATGTGCAGATCAGCAGTTTGTAAAATACTCAGACCAGCCCCTCTGGCATCAACAACCATGCCTCGTTCTACGCCACTGAAAAACTTTTTATTTTTTAATCAACTGGTGCCAGAAAGTTAAACAGATTATTAGACATCTTATCTCCTATCCAAAGGATAGGGGATAAGATGCCTGATCGCGGGGGTCCCGCTGCTGGGGACCCCCGTGATCTTGCACACCGCACCCCATTAAAATCAGTCCCCGCAGCGTGTTCGCTCCGGGTCTGATTACTGTTGATCACTGGCCGGAGGGGCCCCCTCAATGCAAGCCTATGGGAGGGGGCGTGACAGCTGCGGGACCCCCGCGATCAGGCATCTTAGGGAATAAGATGTCTAAGCGCCGGAGTACCCCTTTAAGGGTGGGTTGACATACTAGTACCTAGCAGCGAATTTCCCACTGCGGGAAACCCACTGCGAGTTACGCTACCATTCATTTGAATGGGTCCGCAGACAGTTCACAAGTCTGACACTACTGCGGACTGTCTGTGGACCCATTTAAACCAATGGTAGCATAACTCACAGCGGGAAAACCGCTGCTAGTTACTAGCGTGTGACGCACCCTAAAAAATCTTAATCCTTCCTGTACTTCTCAGCTGCTGTATTCTCCTCAGGAAGTTCTTTTCTTTTTGAATTTCTTTTCTGTCTGACCACAGTGCTCTCTGCTGACACCTCTGTCCATGTCAGGAACTGTCCCGAGTAGAAGCAATTCCCCATAGAAATCCTATCCTGCTCTGAACAGTTCCTGACATGGACAGAGGTGTCAGCAGAGAGCACTGTGGTCCGGCAGAGGGGAAATTCAAAAAGAAAAGAACTTCCTGTGGAGCATACAGCAGCTGATAAGTACTGGAAGGATTAAGATTTTTAAATAGAAGTAATTTGCAAATCTGTTTAACTTTCTGTTACCAGTTGATTTAAAAAAAATAAAATGAAAAATAAAAAATTTCCAGGGAATCTTTTCCTTTAAATCCCCTTTCTTCCCTATTCACATGCTCGTCAAGTTGTCTTGACCACGCACATACCTAAATGCATTGAGTTGGCTGACTAGCTATGTGTAATTGTACCTAATAAAGTGGCCAATGAATGTCTGTATACATGTATTTTCCAGATAATGATAAGATGCCGTCGGCAATATGTTTTTTTTTTTTTTTATATTTTTATTTATTTTTTAATCCCCCCTTCTCGTTGCTGGGTGTTTTCTCACTTGTTCTTCGCTCACGGCTGGAATGAAGCAGATCGCAGGATATAAACCTGTATAACTAGATGGGCACTTCTGAGTGTCTAGAAGATAATTGTAAAGTAGATGAATGCCAAAGGCGGGCATTGCTAGAAGTCAGTGTTTTTCAAACTGTGTGTCTCCAGCTGTTGCAAAACTACAAGTCCCAGCATGCCCGGACAGCCGAAGGCTGTCCGGGCATGCTGGGACTTGTTGCTTTGCAACAGCTGGAGACACACAGTTTGAAAAACACTGACTTATAGTCATGTGGATCAGATCATCATTGTGTTTCCAGATTTGATCATAGTAGCTTATTAAGATCATTGCCGCACTACAAGTGAATGCAGTCTTCCTTGTCTTTCCAGTGACTTTGGGGGCGACTTATGAAAACTAGAGAAGAGCGAACTTACAGTAAATTCGATTCGTCACGAACTTCTCGGCACGGCAGTTGATGACTTATCCTGCATAAATTAGTTCAGCTTTCAGGTGCTCTTTCCTAGGTCTGTATCCACCTTTTCCAGCCCACCGGAGCACTGGAAAGCTGAACTAATTTATGCAGGAAAAGTCATCAACTGCCGAGCCGAGAAGTTCGTGACGAATCGAATTTACTGTAAGTTTGCTCATCTCTAATGAAAACCTGTTCAGAGGAAAAGTTGCTGAGTTGCCCATAGCAACCAACCTGATAACTTCTTTCATTTTTTAAAGGGCCTGTGAAAAATGAAAGAAGTTAACTGGTTGGTTGCTATGGGCAACTCGGCAACATTTCCTCTGCACAGGTTTTCATAAATCTCCCCCTTTGTGCCTATAGATGTCAATGCGATTATCGTCAGATTTTGATGCGTCGGTGACTGGCGTAATTCATGCACTTTGGGCGCGCCTAGTATTCCTGACATTTTAGCCATTGAAAGCATATGGCATAATTGGGTTATAAATGAGTGATGAGTCAGTGACTTGTATTACAATACATAGGTCCTAACATGGCAGTATATGCTACCTTGCAGTATATCCAACAGCTAAATAGGGGCAGTAATACAATAAAGAGAAAAAAAGTATTAGTTTTAGGCTATGTTCACACAGCGGAAAATGTTCAGACATTCCACACATTTATTTACTCTATGTTCCACCAGCGATGGACCCGTTCGGAAATGTGCCGTGCGTTACACAGCAGAATCCACAGAAACAATTAACCTGTTCATTGTTTCTGTGAACGCTGAAATCTGGATTTCCGCAGCAGATATTATTCGCAAATTATTAAATGGGTACGACGGTGGAAATTTTTTAAAATTTCTTTCTCTCTTTCTTTTTTTCTTTTTTCTTTTTTTTATAAATCAACTGGTGCTAGAAAGTTAAACAGATATGTAAATTATTTCTATTAAAAAATCTTAATCCTTCCAGTAATTATCTGCTGGAGTTGAGTTATTTTCTGTCTGACAACAGTGCTCTCTGCTGACCCCTCTGTCTGTCTCAGGAACTGAGGGGGGGAGACTTATCAAAACGAGTGCAGGGGTGAAGTTGCTCAGTTGCCCATAGCAACCAAACAGATTGCTTCTTTAATTTTGCAGAGGACTTGTTAGAAATGAAAGAAGCGATCTGATTGGTTGCTATGGGCAACTGGGCAACTTTTCCTCTAGACAGGTTTTGATAAATCTCCCCCTGAGTAGGAGCAAATCCCTATAGCAAACCTTTCCTGCTCTGGACAGTTCCTGAGACAGGCAGAGGTGTCAGCAGAGAGCACTGTTGTCAGACAGAACAGAACAACTCAACTTCAGCAGCTCATAAGTACTGGATGGATTAAGATTTTTTTTTAATGGAAGTAATTTACAAATCTGTTTAACTTTCTGGAGCCAGTTGATATGAAAAAAAAATGTTTTTTTTTAATGGAATACCCCTTTAATTCTCCCTAATAGCTGATCAGTGGGGGTTCAACCAGTAGGGCCCTTGCTGATCACAAGCACAGAGATCAGTTGTGCATGCTCGGCCATGTCTACATTCACTGTCTATGGGACTTCTGAACATAGGCGAGTACAGTACGTGGCGACGTTGGAAAGCATAAATGAGTCAAATTATTCAAGATTTGAAAGCCACAACCTGATCTGCATAAGACACACAGAAAACACCCTCCATTAAAAAACAAAAAACAAAAAAAAAAACATAAAACAAACATTAAAGAAACAAATAATGTATTTTGTACTGACATGCCACTGCTGCAGAGTCCCATTGGTTTCAATGGGATTCTGTTGCACTGTTCACACAATGCAGTTTCCGCACCAAATCTTTCTGGCATGGAAATTCAGATTCCGGCATGCGCAAAAAGAATAGACTTGTCTATTCTTTTTGCGCATTTTGCTTGGAAATGCATTGCTGTCTATGAGATTACGCATTTCTAAGTGGTCCTAGCGCCAGCCAGATTATTCAAATGTGCAGAATATTCATCTGTTTTTTCTGTGCGAACGTTCTGCACATTTTTCACAATCTGAACATGGCTTAAACAAAGAGAAGCAAGATGTGCACCCTGGCTAGATTATGGAGAGTCCCACATCAGAACAGTTTTATTGTCGTTATCCACTTATACTGATGGGTCTCTGTATATTCTACATTCTATAACCATGGACTACATCGGGTATATTCATGTCACAGTTTAAGTGTTGTTCCGGTTACCAGTCCTTTTTTAAATATTTTATGTGACTGGGTCATGTGGCCATCTCACATTTAGTGCGTGGGGTAAAGGTATGCCATTTAGTGAGTGGGGTCATGTGACTATCACCCAGGTGCTTTTAGGGAGAGTCTACTAACTTTGAAACTAGAAGATCGTTTTCTGACATGCAAGTTTGGAAAGAAGTATTCACAGCTACCCCCTGTGAAGCTAGATGCCCTTTGTTTTTCTGTGTGAAGCTGTTGAGATCTGGTTACTCCCAGCCTGTCCTTGCACACAGTAAATGCATACAAGAGAGCAGTGGGCTGAATAACTATTATTTTTACACTTACTATAATGGTACTGAACGTCAGCAGTTTCAAGCTGTACAATATCTGATAAATGTGACTATATCTTTTATCCATACCTGCCCAAAGTACATATAATGTAACATAATGGTGCCTAAGAACTCTTGGTCAGGAAAAAAAGTAGTCAGAGGTAATATTAATTTATTACATCAAATTACTGAAGGATCTAGTTACATGCTACTTATAGATATCAATGGAGAGGGAAGGGGAGAGAACAATTTAAAGCGCAACTGTCATGGATATTCTACCCCCCAGACTAATAACATGATAGTATAGATGATGATACGTGTAATACAGCTGTACTTTTGGCTGCTGTTTATCACTCTTTATCAGCCAGAAAATAGTTTTATCGTGCGGTCAGCAACAGTTGGATGGGCGTGGCTGGGGATCGTAATGCCCCACCTCCGCCATGCCTATCCCTTGTGAGCGCTAGACCACTGTGTGATTGACACACAGGTCCCCACCCCCGATGTCCGTGATGTGCGGGCCGGCGTGACTCCACTGAGCCTATACATATAAAGTGCACCTTTATGTTATATGAAATACAGTGCCCGTACTCCTCCTCTTTCTTCTCATGGTGCCGGAGACGCGCTGCTTCTGCTTTCACTACAGGCAGAGAGCTCGCTCCCGTTGTCTGCCGCCAGCTCAGTGCGCCTGCACAGTGCTAGAGGCAGGGAGCGAGCTCTGTGCCTATAGTGAAAGCAGAAGCAGCGCGTCTCCGGCACCATGAGAAGAAAGAGGAGGAGTACGGGCACTGTATTTAATATAACATAAAGATGCACATTATATGTATAGGCTCAGTGGAGTCACGCCGGCCCGCACATCATGGACATGTGTGTCAATCACATAGTGGTCCAGCGCTCACTTACAGAGGATAGGCGTGGCGGAGGTGGAGCATTACGATCCCCAGCCACGCCTATCCGACTGTTGCTGACCGCACAATAAAAACTATTTTCCTGCTGATAAAGAGTGATAAACAGCAGCCAAAAGTACATCTGCATTACACATATCATCTTCTATACCATCATGTTATTAGTCTGGAGGGTATAATTTCCATGACAATTGCGCTTTAACAGCAGAGTCTTATCTGACCCCAGTGCTAATTGGCAGCCGACCTGCTTCCCGCCATTCTCTGTATAAGTTGGCATACTTTCAGAGCAGTATGCCGAATTACACTACTGTGTACCCAAGCCATGCTGTTTCAGTTTAATGGACCAAGCTCAGTGCTACTCTATAATGTTCTCCATGCTGCTAATGCTTGTAAGGATGTGCTATAAAGACAGAAAAGCAGGATCTCTTCTTGTGTGTGCTAAGTATATGGGAGACATCATAGAGGCTAGTCTACACCCAGTAGCTCTGGGAGAACTGCAAACTAGAGATTTATCCTGCAGAGGGAAACGCTGCCTTATACAAGTTATATATTAGGGAGAAATAGTGCGGCCCCCCCCATCGTGTACACACATGACAGCTTATTCTAAACAATTACATTGTTGTGTTATCTGTATCTTGTTGTAACACCTCTCTACAGGTCACTTATACTCTCTGCTTTTTTCCCCCACGTACAGGTGGTCAGTGAAATGTTCTTTGTTCTGGTGGTGAGTGCCTGCTAATGGTTTGCGGTGGAGGTTCCTGTACCGCCTGCTCTTCCCCCTCCCTTAACCCCTGGACCTTCCTCAATGACTGGCTGGATTGTCCTACCCATCAGCCTGACTGCATTCTCCATTTCAGGGATATGGATTGTGTAAGTAGCCAATGTAAGACACATGTTTTGCTCTGAGTAGTGTATGGCTTTTATTAGGTTTTTGGACTCCAATGACCCATGTGGAGGAGTTGGTTTTACTTGCCCATGCTGCCGTATGCAGAGGGAAAAATCTGACCATCTTGGATATTTATTTGCTGTCCATGAATTATATAGCTATAAGTGTGTGATTGATAGAGGACCCACCTATAGGAGAATGACTTCCATTTTCCAAGACAATGAAGTTAGCCATATGGACCACCGTCCTAAATCTATAGGACGGTGGTCTTCAAACTGTGGACCTCCTAGATTTTGCAAAACCACAACTTCCAACATGCCCAGACAGCCAACGGCTGCCTGGGCATGTTGGTAGTTGTAGTTTTGCAACATCTGAAGGGCCACAGTTTGAAGACCACTGCTATAGGAGTTACAGAAACAACTGAGCAGGCTATAGACTTACCATTATTAAAGGGGTACTCCGGTGGAAATGTTATTTATTTATTTATTTTTTAAATCTTCGTCTCCGTGCCAGAAAGTTAAACAGATTTGTAAATGACTTCTATTTAAAAAAAATCTTTACCCTTCCAGTACTTTTTAGCAGCTGTATGCTACAGAGGAAATTATTTTTGTCTTGTCTTGTCCACAGGGCTCTCTGCTGACACCTGATGCCCGTATCAGGAACTGTCCAGAGCAGCATAGGTTTGCTATGGGGATTTTCTCCTGCTCTGGACAGTTCCTGATACGGGCATCAGGTGTCAGCAGAGAGCCCTGTGGACAAGACAAGACAAAAATAATTTCCTCTGTAGCATACAGCTGCTAAAAAGTACTGGAAGGGTAAAGATTTTTTTAAATAGAAGTCATTTACAAATCTGTTTAACTTTCTGGCACCAGTTCATTTAAAAAAAAAAAAAAAATTATAATAATGTTTTCCACCGGAGTACCCCTTTAAGGCCAAAGCTGAGTAAACCCCCTGAATAATTTCAGGGGCCAGAGCTTCTTTGATCTAAACTAGCTATAGATTACTGAAGCTTAAAGGAGTTTTTGGACCATGCAGGTGCGAGGAGCATTCTACTATTGGTTCTGTTAGTTCATATTAAAAAAATAAGAGAGACCGCGCTCCGTGGTGTGATAACGTTGATACACGGCAAGGGCTGAATAAAAGAAGCGCTTACCGTGATTAGTTACACTCAGCCAAGTGTAACAATAGATATTGGCATGAATAGTAAGGCATCTGCAGCTACTCCATGTCAAAAAGCAGACAGCAAACAAATGAATCCTCCAGTATTGCGACGGGATTGAGAGTGCAGGACACCCAGGTAAAGGAAATTAGGTGTATTCACCCATGATGCAACACGTTTCACAGATAGACTGCTTCATCAGGCATATGCCTGATGAAGCAGTCTATCTGTGAAACGCGTTACATCATGAGTGAATAAACCTCAGTTCATATTAAAAGAATAGAAGATGGTCCTCCTCTCAGGGAACCTCTCCTTTCAGTCTAGTATCCAGAACAGAGAGCTTTGGAGGACCTGCCTTGCATTACATGGATGTCCCCGTATTTTGGTTGGTGCCATGTAAAGCTTCCATTTGGATTGTGCAAAATACACAGAACTTTTACCTTTTCATCCCCTGACATTTTATGAAAAACTGAGGCCCCTGCCTGAGGAAATTTCCCTGGTTAGGTACTTAGTGGAAGGTGTTAACTTTGTTTACATAGAATAATGTATAATAATAACTGGTGATGGGATTCTGGTAACACTGTCCTATGTCTTGTTTCCTCCAGGTACGCAATGGCTGTGATGAACCACCACGTGTGTCCTGTGGAGAACTGGTATAAAACACGTTCTTACCACTTTTCTTACATTATTGATGCACCATTTGGGAAAATGTGCGATACACGAATAATGAAATACACAAATTATGAAATTATTCCCCCCCCCCCCCCCCCAAAATTTATGTTCACCCCCTCCTCCATCTCATTTCCATCCAAAATTTCATGGCTATTCCCACCATTTCAGCCCCCCCCCCCCCCCCCCATTTAATGTCAATCTCCTCCATTTCGTGTCTATCTATCCCCCCATTTGATGTCTATCCCCCTTAATTTGGTGCTGTGGCGCAAGGAAACAGAAAAAACTTGATGCTTAACTAGTCCAGGTCCCCGTTGGTCTGTCGTCTTCTGTGCTTCCTTCTTCAGAGACAAGCAACTAGGTGCACTTACAGGACCTTCCTGCTCAGCCAATCACTGGCCTGACACATGACATTGTGGTGGCCACTGATTGGCTGTGCGGGAATGTCCTGAAACCAGCTGCTTGTTGGAGAGCACACGGGACAACGGGCTCTATAGCGGAACCCCCCACATTATAACACTCACACACAAGGGTCTGGAGCTGGGCAGCCGCCAAAATTCAAATATGAAGTACTAATCGCCATATTTTGGGGGCTTTTAATCACAATAATCTCAAAGGCATATATATTTAGTGATTCAATTATTTTTGTGATAAATCATGCAGCCCTAGTACATACACATTTATTCGATGCCCATACTTTGCAGTAATTCAGTGATTTCTGGACTTGTGTAGCCCTAATGTCATCGGGACATGAAATTTCGTCTTGATGATGTCAGGAAAGTTGTACGCCAGGTTAGAACTCCATGTGTATGTCCTAGCTAATGTGGATGCAGCAGTATGAAGCCTGAGGAGAAAGGGACTAGAAAACGTTACCCAATTGGGATTTTATGCTTTTAAAAAAAATGTCTTGGTCTCCTTCTTTGTGGTTTCTTGACTTAATATTTCCATAACTACAAGCTCAGGTACTGCGTCTGTTTGCTTTAGTATATGGATATGATTTATTTGTGTCATGAAGTGTTTGAACCCTCTCGGCAGGACATACAATGTGACGTGTTCCGATGACAATGCAAAGCAGGGGACACCCAAGACGTGCTGTACCCTGGAGGATGTCCCACTTATCAGGTAACTTGTGGGCTTTGCGATTTTTCCATTCGCAAGTTGATGCGTATTACATAGAAACATAGAATGTGTCGGCAGATAAGAACCATTCTGCCCATCTAGTGTTCCCCAATAATCTGAATACTATCCATAGTCCCTGGTTGGTCTGTCTTATATGAAGGATAGACTTATGCCTATCCCATATGAAGGATAGACTTATGCCTATCCCATATGAAGGATAGACTTATGCCTATCCCATATGAAGGATAGACTTATGCCTATCACTTATGAAGGATAGACTTATGCCTATCCCATATGAAGGATAGACTTATGCCTATCACATATGAAGGATAGACTTATGCCTATCCCGTATGAAGCGTAGACTTATGCCTATCCCATATGAAGGATAGACTTATGCCTATCACATATGAAGGATAGACTTATGCCTATCCCGTATGAAGCGTAGACTTATGCCTATCCCAATCTTACATGAAGGATACTATTCTACATATACACGTTTCTTGTGTTGACAGTCTATTCTTTTTTTTGTCTAACCAGTAAGTGCGGGACATACCCACCCGAGAGCTGCCTCTTCAGTCTGATCGGAAACGTCGGCGCTTTTATGGGTAAGTGCCCCCCCAAGAAACCTCCTATATCTTCACTGTCCACACTTGCCACCAATGTCCTTCCCTTCCACTCACACTGCCATCCGTTCCCCTGTCCTTTCTACATTTATCAGCCCCCCCATCCCATTGCCATGTTTCCCCCCCCCCAAGCATGTTTCCCCCTTCAAGCATGTTTCCCCCCATTTGTCCCGTGCCCCTCTCAACCTCATGTCCTCTGTCCTTCCCTCCTCCCTGACTCTCCTCTTTCTCAGTGGTGATGATCTGTTTGCTGAGATACAGTCAGGTCATCGAGCTCAGCCACAGCTCCTGGCTGAACACTGTTGCTCTGATCTCTGGCTGCACCAACGCGGCGGGACTAGTCATGGTGGGAAACTTCCAGGTGAGTTTGCCGTAGTCTGCACAGCTTTGTGTTTTTGCATTAGTTATCACGTGCAGTATTAAGTTCCACTTTTCCTGTACCCTACTTCTGCTCATGTGGTGCTGCGGTTTGTCCTCCTCAAGAAGTTCTTCACCTAAATTTAGTAAATCTAATATCATAGGTTGAAATGGGTTTTGTGTGACTATTCTGCACCTGTATGTCATATCAGACTGGTTACTTGACATACGCTTCCTAACAAATACAATGTTTTATGGCAGTGTTTCCCAAGCAGGGTGCCTCCAGCTGTTTCAAAACTACGACTCCCAGCATGCCCGGACAGCCGAAGGCTGTCCGGTCATGCTGGGGGTCGTAGTTTTGAAACAGCTGGAGGCACCCTGCTTGGGAAACACTGATTTATGGTGTTGTCAGGCAGTGCTTCTCTACAACCAGCTTGCCTCACTATATGTATGCAATTTAAAAATTTTCTTAGGTGACAAAAAGACTTGGCAGGGCCCAAAAAGATACATTTAGGTGAACAACTTGTATAACCTGTGATTAGGTTTAGTACTTTTTCTTTTCTCATTTAGGGTGTTTATGGTGTTTGGGGTACCTTTTGGATAATGTAGTTTGCACTAAATTGTTTATTTTCGGCAGGTGGATAATGCCAAGTCTCTACATTATATTGGCGCAGGAGTGGCCTTCCCAGCCGGACTGTTGTTCGTATGTCTTCACTGCATCCTCACTTACCATCTGGCTGCTAGTGCTCTAGACTATTGGGTAGGACACCTGCGCGTAAGCCTGACCACTGTGGCCTTAATATCCCTTGTCCTGAGTATCCTTTACATACTAGAATTGGAATATGAACCGTGTCGCAAGTCTGTGTTTGTAGCTATGACCTTTAAAGGAGTACTCCAGTGCAACATAACTTATCCCCTATGCAAAGGATAGGGGATAAGTTATAGATTGCAGGGAGTCCGAGCGTTGGGGCCTCCCGGGATCTCTTGGACGGGGCCGCGGCAGTCAGCAGGAAGTGCAGTTTCGGCCCCAGCTGAAAGCCGCAGCAGACACGTCCCCTCCACGTATCTCTGTGGGGTACATGGAGGGGGCGTGTTGGTCGCCGCGTCATACGGGGACAGAATGCCCCCTTTCCAGCGTACTGCTGCGGCCCCCGTCCAGGAGATCCCTGGGGGTCCCAGCGCTCTGACCCTCTGCGATCTATAACTTATCTCCTATCCTTTGGATAGGAGATAAGTTATATTGCACTACAGATGTCCTTTAACCCAGGTCCGCTAGTAGAGATGAGCGAACTTACAGTAAATTCGATTTGTCACAAACTTCTCGGCTCGGCAGTTGATGGCTTTTCCTGCATAAATGAGTTCAGCTTTCAGGTGCCCCCGTGGGCTGGAAAAGGTGGATATAGTCCTAGGAAAGAGTCTCCTAGGACTGTATCCACCTTTTCCAGCCCACGGGGGCACCTGAAAGCTGAACTAATTTATGCAGGAAAAGTCATCAACTGCCGAGCCGAGAAGTTCGTGACGAATCAAATTTACTGTAAGTTCGCTCATCTCTATCCGCTAGCTGTGTGTTCATGCCTAGACTACACAAGATGCAGCGAATGTGCGCCATTGTCTCTGTGTTCGTGATCAGTTTTGCAAAATATTGCTCATAGCTCCATTTCCGTGATACAGCGCACCAAATTACTTGTATAGAAATAAGGGTACTCCAACCTTTAACAACTTGTCCCCTATCCACAGAGATCGCAGGTGGGTTCAAAGGTCGAACCCCCCTGAGATGTCCAGAACGAGGTCTCCGAATCTCTCTGCTGCATGCAGCACAAGGTTAAAGGGGTACTCCGGTGGGAAAAAAATTATTTTAAATCAGCTGGTGCCAGTAAGTTAAACAGATTTGTAAATGACTGTTAATTAAAAAAATCTTAATCATTCCAGTACTTATTAGCTGCTGTATACTACAGAGGAAATTCTTTTCTTTTTAAAGGGGTACTCCGGTGGAATTTATTTTATTTTAAATCAACTGGTGCCAGAAAGTTATAGATTTGTAAATGACTTCTATTAAAAAAATCTTAATCCTTCCAGTACTTATTAGGCGCTGTATACTACAGAGGAAATTCTTTTCTTTTTGGAACACAGAGCTCTCTGCTGACATCTCTGTCCATTTTAAGAACTGTCAAGAGTAGGAGAAAATCTCCATAGCAAACATATGCTGTTCTGGACAGTTCCTAAAATGGACAGAGATGTCAGCAGAGAGCACTGTGCTCATGATGTCAGCAGAGAGCTCTGTGTTCCAAAAAGAAAAGAATTTCCGCTGTAGATTCAGCAGCTAATAAGTACTAGAAGGATTAAGATTTTTTTAATAGAAGTAATTTACAAATCTGTTTAACTTACTGGCACCAGTTGATTTAAAATAAATTGTTTTCCACCGGAGTACCCCTTTAATACATACTCCATGCGTTTTCTAAAGGAGTGGTAGAGTTACACAAGCGCTGTAACTACAAACTTCCCTTTTTAGTTTGTGGTCTTCATTTTCCCCTCCAAGAGGCACCAAATAGGATCGATTCTTGGAGGGATTTAAAGGGGTACTCCTGTGTAAAACTTTTTTTTAATTTTTTTATTTTTTAAATCAACTAATGCCAGAAAGTTTAAACAGATTTGTAAATCACTTCTATTTAAAAAAATCTTAATCCTTCCAGTACTTTTTAGGGGCTATATACTAAAGAGAAATCCAAAAAGAAATGCATTTCCTCTGATGTCATGACCACAGTGCTCTCTGCTGACCTCTGCTGTCCAACTTAAGAACTGTCCAGAGCAGGAGAAAATCCCCATAGCAAACATATGCTGCTCTGGACAGTTCGTAAAATGGACAGCAGAGGTCAGCAGAGAGCACTGTGGTCATGACATCAGAGGAAATGCATTTCTTTTTTGGATTTCTCTTTAGTATACAGCCCCTAAAAAGTACTGGAACTTTCTGGCACCAGTTGATTTAAAAAAATAAAAATAAAGTTTTTTCCATGGGAGTACCCCTTTAAGGAGACACACAAGTGCACTGGAACAGTATTTCACGGTGTGACTCCTCCTGTTGCAAAACTACAACTCCCAGCAATGCTGGACAGCCAAAGGCTGTCTGGGCATGTTGGGAGTTGTAGTTTTACAACAGCTGGAGACACATTGTTTAGAAAAAACTGTTATAGGGGAAAAACAAGAATCCAGGACCCCCATTTGGCTGTGCGGGCATGCTGGGGGGCATGTTGTAGTTTTGCAACAGCAGGAGGCACCTTGTACTATAGAGACAGTTTACTACAAACCCCTATAATCCTTGCATTTGCTGCTTCTTTATTGCCCATTTAACATGTGAAGTCTTAGGGTGCGTTCACACGCTCTTTGTTTTTGCGGGTTTTCCGCAGCATATTTGAAAGGGGCGGGCTCTTCTCGACTGTCAATAGCAGATTGTCCGCAGCGGAATTTACGCTGTGGAAAATCCGCCACAAGCCCCATTGAAGTCAGTAGGGACTGCGGCGGATTTTCCACAGCGTAAATTCCGCCGCGGACAATCTGCTATGGACAGCCGAGAAGAGCCGAGAAGAGCCCGCACCTTTCAAATATGCTGCGGAAAACCCGCAAAAACAAAGAGCGTGTGAACGCACCCTTATAGGCCTTGGGGGAAATAATATCCAAATTAGCCCTTCTCCAGGAGGAAATAGGTTTGCTCTCTCTCTTTGACTCTCTGGCTCTATCAATTACTGGTAAAGACAAAGGGGAAACCCCTGAAACCTCGTCCTGCTGCATCGTCCACGCGGTGGAATTTCCTTCCCAGAAACATCTGCAGCAGAAATCCCATTCCTGCCTCCACAGAGTGAATTAGCACGTTAACTCTTACTGCAGACATGCATTGTCCTCTATGGGGACGGCACATTTCCTAGTGCCGGCATGTTCTGCCAGTGCCCGCTGGAAATTTTGCCGGACTTCTGTAGTCCGGGCATGCTGGGAGTTGTAGTTCCGCAGCAGCTGGAGTCACGCTGGTTTGAAAACACTGCTTTAGAGGAAAGGCTTTGTTTTCTATGACAATTAAAGGGATACTCCAGTACATAACAACTTTTATCCCCTATCCAAAGGATAGGGGAAATGTGTCCCGGCGGTCGGACCCCCACAGCAATCTCTCCTGGCCGGCATCCCGGCTCTCCTCATGCACTGAGCGGACAAATAGCTGTGTCAACCACCGCACGGAGCCGACACTTCCTCCAGGCATCTCTATGGGATAGCGCTGTGCCTCCGGCTCTTAAATAGAGATGCATGAAGGGGACCTGTCGGCTACAGCTCTGTGTATGGGGGGAGCCAGGCAGGAGATCATGGGCGGGAGGGGGGGGGGGGGGTCCCAGTGGTCAGATCCCCTGTGATCAGACACTTATCCCCTATCCCAGTGCTTCCCAACCAGTGTGCCTCCAGCTGTTGCAAAACTACAACTCCCAGCATGCCCGGACAGCCGTTGGCTGTCCGGGCATGCTGGGAGTTGTAGTTTTGCAACAGCTGGAGGCACACTGGTTGGGAAGCACTGCCCTATCCTGTGGATAGGGGATAAGTTATGTACCGGAGTACCCCTTTAAGTTTAAATGTCATTGTGGTACAGACCTTTGACATGGTAAGTTTAGGATCACACTGTACGCCCGCGTGTTTCCTTTAACCTTGTACCCAGGTGCTGTCTTCTTTTTCATCCATGAAAGCTTCCTCCTCCAACATCTGGCTGCCATCTGCGAGTGGGTTTTCGTCCTGGACATATTGGTCTTCTATGGAACCTTTGCTTACGAGTTTGGTTCGGTTTCCACGGATACAATTATGGTGGCCCTGCAGAGCTCGGCCGCTCGGAGTTGTAAGTCGCCGGGCAGCAGCAGCACCTCCACCCACCTCAATTGTAACCCTGAGCGGATTGCAATGATTTAAGAACGGTGTGGTAATGGGCCGCTGACCCACCAGACCCAACACTCAGGATTATTTTTAAGACTTTTTATTTTTTTTTAATTTTTTTTTTTTTTTTTCTATTTTTTTTTTTTTTTTTTTTTACCAAATATATATATAAAGAAATGTACACCAATTTTAACAAGAATATTCACAAAGTCTCACTTTTTTTTTTTTCATGAACATTTTCCCATCTAACACTTTTTTGGGGACTTTATTTTAATTATTTTTTTTTTTTTATACTTATTCACTATTTCCTTATTTTTTATTTTTTATTTCCTACATGTGCAAGAGTATTTTAAAGAACTGCCATTGCTTACAACATGTGGAAACTGCTGACCTCTAGCAGAATTACCAATTCCTTTTTATACATTACTTTCTCATGTACATTGACTTAGTTCGGAAAATAGAACCATTCACATTAGAAGGGTAAGGCCTGGTTCACACAGCCGAAAAATTTAAATCATTTATATTATGCTCCTTTGTCCGCAATCTCCACAAAAATGGCCACAATAATTTAATTTTTTTTTTGCCCCTGTTTTTTTTTTTTTTTTTTAAAGTTGATTACAGACAAGAATTAGAGCGTAAAATAAAATGTTGACAATTTTTCTACCTAGGTGCATGGTAAAAAAAAAAAAGGGGCATTAGAAGCTGTCCTACTACTTTACAGGAGTATTCCATAAGCATTAGGGTCTATTCACATGGCAGAATTCCGCTTAGAATTAAAGGGGTTATCCAGGGAAAAAACTTTTATATATAGTGTGTGAACTGGCTCCAGAAAGTTAAACAGATTTGTAAATGACTTCTATTAAAAAATCTTAATCCTTTCAGTACTTATGTGCTGCTGAAGTTGAGTTGTTCTTTTCTGTCTAAGTGCTCTCTGATGACACGTGTCTCGGGAACTTTCCAGAGTAGAAGTAAATCCCCATAGCTGACCTTTTCTACTCTGTGCAGTTCCCGAGACAAGCAGAGATGTCCGCAGAGAGCACTGTTGCTAGACAAAAGAACAACTCAACTTCAGCAGCTTATAATTATTGGAAGGATTAAGATTTTTTTTAATAGAAGTAATTTACAAATCTGTTTAACTTTCTGGAGCCAGTTGATAGATGGATAGAGATATAAGATATATATATATATATATATATATATATATATATATATATATATATATATATATATATTTATATTATATATATATTTATATTATATATATATTTATATTATATATATATTTATATTATATATATATTTATATTATATATATATTTATATTATATATATATTTATATTATATATATATTTATATTATATATATATTATATATTATATATATATTATATATATATATATATATTTATATATATAATATATATATATATTTCCTGGATAACCCCTTTAAAGCCCAATAAACTTCTATGGGATTCCGCACTCTTAATAACGCTTCTGAATTTCTGCACCAATTCTGCACAAGCCAGAAGCCACCCAAATGAATGCAGAAGCGGAATTGGTACAGATGTTCGGAAATTATGCCGTGTGAATAGAGCCTTAGGCTTTCTGTGCGGAATTCCACCGGAAAATTCAGCTTGGAAATTGGGCAAAATTTACTGCACGTTGAATTGAATGGGGATTCCGCAGTCCCATTTATACAGCAGAATTTCCGCTGCGAGCTTCTGCGAAAACATAGAAAATGTCTTTTAAATTTTGCAAAATTCCAGGCGGAATTCCATTGAACTCAATGGGGCTATGAATTTCGGCAGAAATTTTGAGCACAGAGAAATTCCGCAAAACTGCTAAAATTCTGCAGCAAGCTTTGCAGAACGGAATTTAAGCAGAATAGCAGAACTTCTGCCATGTAAACGTAGCTTTTAAAGTGTAGCTGTCATTTAAAATAAAAACTTTTAACATGCTGCAGAAACTTATCAAAAGTTTTGTTCAGTCAGGGCTCTTAGTGCTGAGACCCCCACCAATCAGGAGAACGAGCAGGGAGAAGGGCACGCTTAAGTGCTTCACTTCTCCACCATTCTTCATTATACTGCCCTATAGACTTATAATGGGACCACAGGACACAGATCACTGCGAGGAGGGGAGTGAGACGCTTAAAGGAGAATTCCGGGGAAAACTTATTTTTTTATTTTTTATCAATTGGCTTCAGAAAGTTACAGATTTGTAAATTACTTCTATTAAAAAAAAAATCTAATTAGCTGCTGAAGTTGAGTTGTTGTGTTCTGTCTGACAACAGTGCTCTCTGCTGACACCTTTGTCTGTCTCAGGAACTGTCCAGAGCAGGATAGGCTTGCTATGGGGATTTGCTCCTACTTTGGACAGTTCATGAGACAGACAGAGGTGTCAGCAGAGAGCACTGTGGTCAGACAGAAAAGCACAACTCAACTTCAGCAGCTGATAAGTACTGGTAGGATTAAGATTTTTTAAGATTTTAATAGAAGTAATTTACAAATCTGTTTGCCTTTCTGGAGCCAGTTGATATGAAATAAATAGTTTTTTTACTGGAATACCCCTTTAAGCCGTTGGCTGTCTGGGCATGCAGGGAGTAGTTTTGCAACAGCTGGAGGCACACTGGTTGGGAAAAATACACTCTCTACACAGTGTTATAGGGTTTAGAGAGAGACCCCATAGATATGTCATCACTTCATGATCGTGGGGATCCGACCTCTGGGACCCTTGAGAAAGAAAGGTCCACAGCAATGATTCAGCCCCATCACTGTTCTTCCCTATTCAGCTGCACTCTCAGCAATTTTGCTGCGCAGGAGACTGCAGGCGGCCACGGTCACTTAAATGGAGCTATGCTGCGTCAGCACTAAAGGATAAGTGGAGGTCTGGAATCATTTAATGAGATGGAAATACCCCTTTAAAGCAGATAGGTCAGCTCTTCCCTACAAGTCTATTTCAGTATATCCTTGAATTCCATATAAATGAACAGCAAGGAATTATCTTGTTCTGCATTGGGAATAACTTAATGTAACCGTTTGCCTTGTCAGAAGGGTGCCTCCAGCTGTTGCAAAACTACAACTCCCAGCCTGCCCGGACAGCCAACGGCTGTCCCGGGCATGCTGGGAGTTGTAGTTTTGCAACAGCTGGATGCACACTGGTGTAGGAAAACAATGCCTGTGTTCAATGATAGTGTTCAGGTGGCCAAACATCCTCAATAGGTTTAAAGGGGTACTCCGGAGGAAAACTTTTTTCCTTTAAATCAACTGGTGCCAGAAAGTTGAATAGATTTGTAAATTACTTCTTATAAAAAATAAAAAATCTTAATCTTTCCAGTACTTATTAGCTGCTGAATACTACAGAGGAAATTCTTTTCGGAACACAGTGCTCTCTGCTGACATCACGAGCACAGTGCTCTCTGCTGACATCTCTGTCCATTTTAAGAACTGTCCAGAGGGCACTGCGGTCATGATGTCAGCAGAGAGCTCTGTGTTTCAAAAAGAAAAGAATTTCCTCTGTAGTATTCAGCAGCTAATAAGTACTGGAAGGATTAAGATTTTTTTAATAGGAGTAATCAGGGCTGTGGAGTCGGAGTCGAGGGAAATTTTGGGTACCTGGAGTCGGAGTGGTCAAACAATGCACCGACTCCTACTAAATTTAGATTGGAATAAAAAATAAAGCAAGTTTAAATGTCCCAATTCACAAAAAGTTATAATTAATGACTTCTCTACTTTAAGAATAAAGACCAATGCATGCAGGGCCTCACGTAACCGCAAAACGAACACGTTAAGTGACTGTGAAGAAGCTTTTCATGTGCTTTACTATATGGCACGCAATGCACAATTAGGAGCGGCAATACTTATACTTTCCATAGTGTTGTGTCCTGCTGTTACAGGGAACCCAAGGGTAACCTAGCCTCTCACTGATAAGGGGTTAAGGAAATATGTTTTTTGCAGGACTAGAGACACTTGTATAAGTGAAGGGAATGGAGGGTCAATAGTTCAAGACTGAAGCTGTAAACCATTGGAAAAACTGCTGCCATTCAGCTAAGGCTATAAAAACTTGTAAACTCGATTGTTAGCTTAAAGGGGTACTCCGCACCTAGACATCTTATCCCCTATCCAAAGGATAGGGGATAAGATGTCAGATCGCCGGGGTCCCGCTGCTGGGGACCCCCGGGATTGCCGCTGCAGCACCGCGCTATCATTACTGCACAGAGCGAGTTCGCTCTGTGCGTAATGACGGGCGATACAGGGGTTGGAGCACCGTTACATCATGGCTCTGCCCCTTGTGATATCACAGCCAGCCCCCTCAATACAAGTCTATGGCAGGGGGCGTGGCGGTCATCACGCCCCCTGCCATAGACTTGCATTAAGGGGGCTGGCTGTGACATTACGCTGCTCCGTCCACTGTATTGCTCTGTATCCGTCCCCCGAACTCGCTCTGTGTAGTAATGAAAGAGCGGTGCCGCAGCGGCGATCCCGGGGGTCGCCAGCAGCGGGACCCTGGGGATAAGATCTCTAGGGGTGGAGTACCCCTTTAAACTTTAAACATGACTATGGGATTCTACTAGGGAAATCATGTTTTATAATAAATGCCCCTTCCTTGATCCTCCCACTGCCCTATCTTCAGCAGCAGATCAGCACACAAACTGTTCAATACAGTAGACTGTTGGTTTCCCAGCCAGTAGTCCTGTGGTAATGACAGGTATGTTGCCTTTCTTTCCTTCAAGGAATGTATAAAATACATTCGCATATTAATACAGAGGAGTCGGAGAGTCGGAGTTGGAAGTACAGAAAACTCCGGAGTCGGAACATTTATCTACCGACTCCACAGCCCTGGGAGTAATTTACAAATCTGTATATATAAAAAAAAAAAATCTCAATCCTTCCAGTATTTATTAGCTGCTGAATACTACAGAGGAAATTCTTTTCTTTTTGGAACACAAAGCTCTCCGCTGACATCATGATTACAGTGCTCTCTGCTGACATCTCTGTCCATTTTAAGAACTGTCCAGAGTAGGAAAAAATCCCCATAGCAAACATATGCTGCTCTGGACAGTTCCTAAAATGGACAGATGTCAGCAGAGAGCACTGTGCTCGTGATGTCAGCAGAGACCTCTGTGTTCCAAAAAGAAAAGAATTTCCTCTGTAGTATTCAGCAGCTAATAAGTACTGGAAGGATTAAGATCTTATAAATAAAAAATAAAAAAAGTTATTTACAAATCTATTCAACTTTCTGGCACCAGTTGATTTAAAGAAAAAAAAAAGTTTTTCCGCCGGAGTACCCCTTTAACGTATGGAGAAATTGGAGGTACTCTGCTGCCAGAAACCAGTTATGCCATCTTTTCACTAATGTGTATGGGTGACTAAATAGTGTCAGTATGTAAAGACTCTCAGGGTAAAAGGGAACACCCAGTTGTCAGTTTATTCATATATTTCCAGGAGGGGGTAACTGAGGAAGAGGAGATGCTCCGGACTTGTTATTTGTATGGAAAGTGCAAGTATATACTGAAACAGCAGTCCGCACCTTCAAGAGGAGCTTCAGCTCTAGAGATGAGCGAACTTACAGTAAATTCAATTCGTCACGAACTTCTCGGCTCGGCAGTTGATGACTTATCATGCATAAATTAGTTCAACTTTCCGGTGGGCTGGAAAAGGTGGATACAGTCCTAGGAAAGAGTCTCCTATCCACCTTTTCCAGCCCACCGGAGCACCGGAAAGCTGAACTAATTTTCGCAGGATAAGCCCTCAACTGCCGAGCCGAGAAGTTCGTGACGAATCGAATTTACTGTAAGTTCGCTCATCTCTATTCAGCGCTCATAACATGTCTGCCTGATCCACCGTGTGGATTCTGTGTGACCCTACAGGACTTACTTATATACAGTGAGGTAGAGCATTGGCATCCATGACTAAAGTGCCACGCTGAAAGATGAATGAATAGCATTAGGCGCCATTCACACCTCATTTTTGCTGTACGTGGTCTGTCTACAAAAAGTTGATGTATACAGGTGACCAAACAAAATCAAGGTGTGAATGTGGCGTTGTGCCAGTGTTTTCCCAACTAGGGTGCCTCCAGCTGTTG
Source organism: Hyla sarda (assembly GCF_029499605.1). NCBI lineage: Eukaryota > Metazoa > Chordata > Amphibia > Anura > Hylidae > Hyla > Hyla sarda. The sequence goes on from NC_079192.1 coordinate 66,933,489, forward strand.
CAAAACTACAACTCCCAGCATGCCCGGACAGCCAACGGCTGTCCGGGCATGCTGGGAGTTGTAGTTTTGCAATACCTGCCAGCACCCTGATTGGAAAACCCTGTCCTATACCTAAGATGGTTATAGAAACTTAGCATTCCATGTAGTAAATACACTATCTAAAGGACAAATTTTGTCAAATAGCACAGAATAAACCAATAATAACCATGGTTACCACATGTTTGTATGCAGGTCAAGATCGCTGTAAGTATTGCGCCGCTTTGCAGGCCCTTGGTAAAACCAATGCAAATATCTATACCTCACAATTTTCCTTTTTTAACTTTTTTTTTATAACACTATACATACATTATTTATATATATATATATATATATATATATATATATATATATATATATATATATATAAATAAAATTAGGAACTTTTATATGTTAATGATATAAATGTTTATCCAGGGTAATTCCGCATCCTTCACAAACACAGTATTCGGCAATAAAGAGAAGAAAAAAAAAAGCAGGAAGCAGTACATCAGGTCAACCACTAGGTGTCACAATGCAAAAACTTAACCAGGGCAGAGGCAATGTTCTGTTACGCGGTCCACTTCAAGGTCGCGTATCCACAAGCCTTAAAACTTTTTTTTTTTTTTTAAATGTATGGCTTTGTTCAGAAAGGACTTCTTTTTTCCTGGAGAGTGACTGCTGCTGCTCCTTCAGCCGGGTGGGAAGAGTCCTTCCTGCCTGAAAATGTTACAAACTTCCTCACTGCCACTTAAGACATACAGGAAACCTTGTCGCCAGCACAGCAGAGCCAAGATTCCTGTTTTCTCTGCTATCCCGGGGGATCCACACTGTTCTACATGCTGCTCTAACAGAGGCTGTGGGGGCCTTGTGTGTTACAGGATAGCTCTTTTTTTTATCATTAATAAATTGAATTTTATCAACTGTTCTCTAGTCCATTATTTCTTGCTCACGAAGACTGGCGGACGTCATGATGTGCAAACTTAAATGGGTACTCCACCGGCTCCAGAAAGTTAAACAGATTTGTAAATGACTTCTATTAAAAAAAAAAAAAAAAAATCTTAATCCTTCCAGTACTTATCAGCTGCTGTTATGATCCACAGGAAGTTCTTTTCTTTATGAATTTCCTTGAAGCTTGACTACAGTGCTCTCTGCTGACATCTCTGTCCATTTTAGGAACTGTCCAGAGCAGGAGAGGTTTTCTATGGGGATTTTCTCCTACAAGGAAATTCATAAAGAAAAGAACTTCCTGTGGATCATAACAGCAGCTGATAAGTACTGGAAGGATTAAGATTTTTTTTTAATAGAATTAATTTACAAATCTGTTAACAGTTGATTTAAAAAAAATTAATAAAATGTTTCCAGTGGAGTACCTCTTTAAGCCATGTTCACTCTATGGAATTTTATTCGGAAGTTCCGATGCAGCACAATCCTGTTGCTGCACCAGCACTTAAAGGGGTACTCTACTAACCAGCACTCTGAATGCTCATTGTCACGCCCCCTCACAAACTTGCATTGAGGGTGTGTGGCTATGATGTCACAAGGGGCGTGGCCTGACCCCCGCAGCACGAAAACAGCATTCGGAACATTTATTTCCGAATGCTGGCCAGTGGAGTACCCCCTTAAATCTCAAAGGTAAAAAAAAAACAGTATTGACAATCGTCCCACCATTAATCAAAATAAGCCTATAAAAAACTGGGCTATGTGGCATACAAAAGTGATTAAAACATAACCTTTTATTGTGTGTCAATTAAAAGGTAAGTGTCAAAAAATTGTAGGACCAACAAACAATGCCATAAAAGGACCAAAGCACTTAAAGGGGTACTCCGGTGAAAACCTTTTTTCTTTTAAATCAACTGGTGTCAGAAAGTTAAACAGATTTGTAAATTACTTCTATTAAAAAAATCTTAATCCTTCCTGTACTTATTAGCTGCTGAATACTACAGAGGAAATTCTTTTCTTTTTGGAATGCTCTCTGATGACATTACGAGCACAGTTCTCTCTGCTGACGTCATTATAATAATAATAACTTTTTATTTATTGTTGTCCTTAGTGGGATTTGAACCCAAGGCCCCAGCACTGCAAGGCAGCAGTGCTAACCACAGAGCCACCATGCTGCCCTTAGCATACATCTGCTATGCACGGTTGCTAAAATGAACAGAGATGTCAGCAGAGAGCACTGTGCTCGTGATGTCATCAGTGTTCCAAAAAGAAAGGAATTTCCTCTGTAGCATTCAGCAGCTAATAAGTACTGGAATGATTAAGATTTTTTAATAGAAGTAATTTACAAATCTGTTTAACTTTCTGGCACCAGTTGATTTAAAAGAAAAAAGGTTTTCACCGGAGTACCCCTTTAATATAGTACAGCACCTCCAGAAAGGCTATACTGTACTGGTATGTAATAGGTAGGATGGCTAACACTTTGTAATAAAGGATACAAAAAGAGCAGTGCCTACTGTCCATCTGCTACCTAGTATAGCCCTTAGGGGGGTATGTGGTGATGGCCCTATGTTTGCCCTATGATTAATACAGAACCGTGTCCAGCAGCACTTGGTTTATAATTTGCATTAAACCTTTGCAGCATAGAGGTCCTATTTGCTAGATTCAGCCATTCTACCTACCACATATCTGGGTCTATAGGTGACCTATCTTGATTTGCTGTTATACACTGCCCAAAAAAATAAAGGGAACACTTAACCCCTTAAGGACCGGGGTTTTTTCCGTTTTTGCATTTTCGTTTTTTGCTCCTTGCCTTTAAAAAATCATAACTCTTTCAATTTTGCACCTAAAATTCCATATGATGGCTTATTTTTTGCGCCACCAATTCTACTTTGCAGTGACATTAGTCATTTTGGCCAAAAATCTACGGTGAAACGGAAAAAAAAAATCATTGTGCGACAAAATTTTAAAAAAAACGCCGTTTTGTAACTTTTGGGGGCTTCCGTTTCTACGTAGTACATTTTTCGTTAAAAATGACACCTTATCTTTATTCTGTAGGTCCATACGATTAAAATGATCCCCTACTTATATAGGTTTGATTTTGTCGGACTTCTGGAAAAAATCATAACTACATGCAGGAAAATTTAAACGTTTAAAATTGTCATCTTCTGACCCCTATAACTTTTTTATTTTTCCGTGTATGGGGCGGTATGAGGGCTCATTTTTTGCGCCGTGATCTGAAGTTTTTAACGGTACCATTTTTGCATTGATAGGACTTATTGATCATTATCATTTTATTCATTTTTAAATGATATAAAAAGTGACCAAAAATGCACTATTTTGGACTTTGGAATTTTTTTGCGCGCACGCCATTGACCGAGCGGTTTAATTAATGATATATTTTTATAATGCGGACATTTCCGCACGCGGTGATACCATATATGTTTATTTTTATTTACACAGTTTTTTTTTTTTTTTTTAATTGGAAAAGGGGGGTGATTCAAACTTTTAATAGGGGAGGAGTTAAATGATCTTTATTCACTTTTTTTTTTTGCAGTGTTATAGCTTCCATAGGGGGCTATAACACTGCACACACTGATCTCTTATACTGATCATTGTTATCCCATAGGGACCTATAACACTGCACACACTGATCTTCTATGTTGATCACTGGTTTCTCATAAGAAACCAGTGATCAACGATTCTGCCGCATGACTGCTCAGGCCTGGATCTCAGGCACTGAGCAGTCATTCGGCGATCGGACAGCGAGGAGGCAGGTAGGGGCCCTCCCGCTGTCCTGTAAGCTGTTCGGAATGCCGCGATTAGCCGCGGCTATCCCGAACAGCCCGACTGAGCTAGCCGGCCACTTTCGGTTTCGCTTTTAGCCGCGCGGCTCAGCTCTGACTTGGCTAAAGGGTTGATAGCGTGCGGCGCCACGATCGGCGCTGCGTGCTATTAGAGGCGGGTCCCGGCTTCACTATGACGCCGGGCCCGCCGTGATATGACGCGGGGTTACTGTGTAACCCTGCGTTATATCAGGAGAGCAGGACCAAGGGCGTACCTGTACGCCCTTGTTCCTTAAGGGGTTAAACAAATGTAACTCCAAGCCAATGACACTTCTGTGAAATCACACTGTCCACTCAGGAAGCAACACTGATTGACAATCAATTTCACATGCTATTGTGCAAATGGAACAGACAAGAGGTGCAAATTATAGGCAATTAGCAAGACACCCCCAATAAAGGAGTGGTTCTGCAGGTGGTGACCACAGACCACTTCTCAGTTCCTATGCTTCCTGGCTGATGTTTTGGTCACTTTTGAATGCTGGCGGTGCTTTCACTCTAGTGGTAGCATGAGACGGAACCTACAACCCACACAAGTGGCTCAGGTAGTGCAGCTCATCCAGGATGGCACATCAATGCGAGCTGTGGCAAGAAGGTTTGCTGTGTCTGGCCAGAGCATGGAGGCGCTACCAGGTGACAGGTCAGTACATCAGGAGACGTGGAGGAGGCCATAGGAGGGCAACAACCCAGCAGCAGGACCGGTACCTCTGCCTTTGTGCAAGGAGGAGCACTGCCAGAGCCCTGCAAAACGACCTCCAGCAGGCCACAAATGTGCATGTGTCCACTCAAACTGTTGGAAACAGACTCCATGAGAGCACAACGTCTACAGGTGGGGGTTGTGCTTACAGCCCAACACTGTGCAGGATGTTTGGCATTTGCCAGAGAACACTAAGATTGGCAAATTCACCACTGGTGCCCTGTGCTCTTCACAGATGAAAGCAGGTTAACACTTAGCACGTGACAGAGTCTGGTGACGCCATGGAGAACATTCTGCTGCCTGCAACATCCTCCAGCATGACCGGTTTGGCGGTGGGTCAGTAATGGTGTGGGGTGGCATTTCTTTGGGGGGACTGCACAGCCCTCCATGTGCTTGCCAGAGGTAGTCTGACTGCCATTAGGTACCGAGATGAGATCCTCAGACCTCTTGTGAGGCCATATGCTGGTGTGGTTGGCCCTGGGTTCCTCCTATTGCAAGACAATGCTAGACCTCATGTGGCTGGAGTGTGTCAGCAGTTCCTGTAAGAGGAAGGCATTAATGCTATGGACTGGCCCACCCGTTCCCCAGACCTGAATCTGATTGAGCACATCTGGGACATCATGTCTCACTCCATCCACCAACACCACAGACTGTCCAGGAGTTGGCGGGTGCTTTAGTCCAGGTCTGGGAGGACATCCCTCAAGAGACCATCCTCCACCTCATCAGGAGCATGCCCAGGTGTTGTAGGGAGGTCATACGGGCACGTGGAGGCCACACACACTACTAATCCTCATTGTGACTTGTTTTAAGGACATTACATAAAGTTGGATCAGCCTGTAGTGTGGTTTTCCGCTTTGATTTTGAGTGTGACTCCATATCCAGACCTCCATGGGTTGATAAATTTGATTTCCATTGATCATTTTTATGTGATTTTGTTGTCATCACATTCAACTACGTAAAGACGAAAAGTATTTCATACGATTAGTTCATTCATTCATATCTAGGATGTGTTATCTCAGTGTTCCCTTTATTTTTTGAGCAGTGTATGTATGCTGCATAATCTGCTGTGGAGCTCATTGCTGTTAGTCCCTGGGCTTTCCTCTGAGGACGTCACATGCTAGCAGAAACACGTCATGAATGGTTTTAAATATCACACGTTTAAATATATTTCTGATCTCATCTGAATATGTTTTGCATCTATGTTATTTAACCTGTACAATATTAGACTTATTATGGTTTAGTCCGGCATTTAAAAATAAATGTAGCCCGAAAAATTGTAATCTCAATAATTCAAAAAATTCCATTAGCCCCAATAACTCAATAACTACAATAAGCCCCATTAACTCAAAAAATACTGTTAGCCCCAATAACTTAAATAACAACGTTAGACCCAATAAAGCAAAAAATCCCATTAGCCCCAATAACTTAAATAATAATGTTAGACCCAATAACTCAAAAAATCCCATTAGCCCCAATAACTTAAATAGTACAATTAGCCCTTATAACTCAAATAATAACATTAACCCCAATAACTCTGAAAATCCCATTAGTGAGACTATATGTGTTAAACTTAATGGAAATGTAAAGTGTATGTTCACAAATGCCAGAAGCCTAGCAAATAAAATGGGGGAGCTTGAGGCCTTGATACTGGAGGAACATATTGATATAGTTGGGGTCACTGAGACATGGCTGGACTCCTCGCATGACTGGGCTGTCAATCTGCAGGGGTTTACATTGTTTTGCAAGGATAGAATGAACAGAAAAGGTGGTGGAGTCTGTCTGTATGTAAGAAGTGGTATGAAAGTCAGTGTGAACGATGCCATAGTGTGTGATGATTCTGAGGAGGTGGAATCACTGTGGGTAGAATTACAAAAGGAGGGAAATACTGAAAAAATAATATTTGGTGTAATCTACAGACCCCCTAATATCACTGAAGAGATAGAAGGTCGGCTGTATAAACAAATAGAGAGGGCCGCCCGGGCAGGTACAGTGGTAATAATGGGAGATTTTAACTATCCAGATATAGATTGGGGTCCGGGGTTGGCTAAAACTACAAAGGGGAGAAAATTCCTAAATTTATTGCAGGATAATTTTATGGGCCAGTTTGTGGAGGACCCAACAAGAAGTGATGCCTTGTTGGATCTGATCATTTCCAACAACGCAGAGCTGGTTGGTAATGTAACTGTGCGGGAAAACCTTGGTAATAGCGACCACAATATAATTACTTTTGACTTAAAATGTAGAAAACAAAGACAGGCGGGGAAGGCAAAAACATATAACTTTAAAAAGGCAAATTTCCCTGGGCTGAGATCTGCACTACAGGACATAGACTGGGGGGAGGTGTTGTCAAATACTGATACAGAAGGTAAATGGGACATCTTTAAATAAACTCTAAATAACTATACATCTAAATATATACCAAAGGGGAACAAATATAAACGATTAAAAGTAAATCCTACATGGCTGACAAATGAGGTTAAAAGAGCAATAAACAACAAAAAAAATTGCCTTCAAAAAATACAAATCTGATGGGTCAGCTATAACATTTAAACAGTACAAGGAGCTTAATAAAATCAGTAAAAATGTAATAAAAACTGCAAAAATTCAAAACGAGAGACAGGTGGCCAAAGAAAGCAAAACTAATCCTAAATATTTTTTTAGATATATAAATACAAAAAAAACAAGGACAGTGCATGTAGGACCCCTTAATAATGATAATGGGGAGGTTGTCACGGGCGATCAAGAGAAGGCGGAGCTACTGAATGGGTTCTTTAGTTCTGTATAAACTATGGAAGAAGGAGCTGACATTGGCCAGGTCAGTGCTGGTAACACATCATGTAATGTACTGAACTGGCTTAATGTAGAGATGGTACAAGGTAAGTTAAGTGATATAAATGTAAGCAAATCCCCAGGACCGGATGGACTACACCCAAGAGTTCTTAGAGAGGTAAGTTCAGTAATATCTGTACCCTTGTTCATGATATTTAGAGATTCTCTGGTGTCTGGTATTGTGCCAAGGGACTGGCGCAAGGCGAATGTGGTGCCAATCTTCAAGAAGGGCTCTAGGTCTTCGCCAGGCAATTATAGACCGGTAAGTCTAACGTGCATTGTGGGTAAATTGTTTGAAGGACTTATAAGGGATTACATACAGGAATACATAGGGGATAATAGTATTATAAGTGATAGCCAGCATGGGTTTACTAAGGATAGAAGTTGTCAAACCAATCTAATTTGCTTTTATGAAGAGGTGAGTAGAAGTCTTGACAGAGGAATGGCTGTGGATATAGTGTTTCTGGATTTTGCCAAAGCGTTTGATACTGTCCCTCATAGACGTCTGACAGGTAAGTTAAGGTCCTTGGGCTTGGAAACTTTAGTTTGTAACTGGATTGAACACTGGCTCATGGATCGTACCCAGAGAGTGGTGGTCAATGATTCGTACTCTGATTGGTCCCCGGTTATTAGTGGTGTACCCCAAGGTTCAGTACTGGGCCCGCTGCTGTTTAATTTATTTATCAATGATATAGAGGATGGTATTAACAGCTCTGTTTCTATCTTTGCAGATGACACCAAGCTTTGTAGCACGGTACAGTCTACAGAGGATGTGTATAGGTTACAAGATGACTTGGATAGACTAAGTGTCTGGGCATCCACTTGGCAAATGAGGTTCAATGTGGATAAATGTAAAGTTATGCATCTGGGTACTAATAACCTGCATGCGTCGTATGTCTTAGGGGGGATTAAACTGGCAGAGTCACTGGTAGAGAAGGATCTGGGTGTACTTGTAGATCACAGACTACAGAATAGCATGCAATGTCAGGCTGCTGCTTCCAAAGCCGGCAGGATATTGTCATGTATCAAAAGAGGCATGGACTCGAGGGGCAGGGACATAATACTCCCCCTTTATAAATCATTGGTACAGCCTCACCTGGAATATGCTGTTCAGTTTTGGTCGCCTGTCCATAAAAGGGACACTGCGGAGTTGGAAAGGGTGCAGAGACGCGCGACTAAACTAATATGGGGCATGGATCATCTTAACTATGAGGAGCGATTAAAGGAGTTACAATTGTTTAGTCTTGAGAAGAGACGTTTAAGGGGGGATATGATAAACGTATATAAGTATATTAATGGCCCATACGAAAAATATGGAGAAAAACTGTTCCAGGTTAAACCCCCCCAAAGGACGAGGGGGCACTCCCTCCGTCTGGAGAACAAAAGGTTTAGTCTAAAGGGGCGACACGCCTTCTTTACTGTGAGGACTGTGAATTCATGGAACGTTCTACCTCAGGAACTGGTCACAGCAGGAACAATTAACAGCTTTAAAACAGGGTTAGATACATTCCTGGAACAAAATAACATTAATGCTTATGCAGAATTATAAAACTATCCTTTCCCTTATCCCCTTACACCCTTCCCTTCAATCCCCTGGTTGGACTTGATGGACGTATGTCTTTTTTCAACCATACTAACTATGTAACTATGTAACCTGTTCCAGTGGTTGTTTTATTTTACTGGTTGTGGGATTCCTCTGCACAGTGCACATTACTGAATGTCAGCGTGATCCTACCCTGACTGCACTTGGAATCTCTGGTCGAAAATTCCTCAGTGTGAAGCTAGCCTTACATATGAACCAGCACTGGCTGATTTGTTTTGTCTAGAAAAAAAACATGGGTCAGCAACTTGTCCTCCATTTTTATTCTTATATTTCCACTGATATGGTTTCCTAATGCAGCCTACATTGCCTATGATTCCTTTGGCTATGCAGAGAGGGTAGATTCTCATCACTGCACCTGCTTTGAGTCTTAGAGGGGGGTTTCCAATGTACATTTTTTTTTTAAATACAGTATAGTTCCCAGCTTGCCTAATAAAAAAAAAAACATAACCTCTGCTCCCTCATAGCCTCCGATATCAGGACACCCCGTCTCTGCTGACAGTCTGCTTTACAGGTCCAGCATACTCCTGAGAGTCACTGGCCGCAGACATGGCACCCTGATACCAGAGAGCAAAGGAAGGCGAGATAAAGTTTTTATTTGGCAGGCTGGGCGGAGTATAACTTTGGTGTATTACAGTTATATCACATGGCAGGGTTTCCCAACCATGGTGCCTCCAGCTATTGCAAAACTACAACTCCCTGCATGTCTGGTGTAGTAGTTTTGCAACACCCTGAGTGGGAAACACTGCTTTATGGATTTGCCTTATATCACTACTCTCTTGGTTTCTTAAATAAAATACAGTTTCCAGCAGCTGTATACATATGGAAGGGACATATAGCTGAATAAGGATGGGTCTGAATTGCCAGGAGGGATCTGATATGTGATAGTGTAGTCGTGAAATTAACAAAGTAGGTGCCCACAGGAGAGACTGGCCTCCTGTCTGCACATTAAGGGTAGGGTCAAACATAGCGTACACGCAGCAAGGGTTGGAAGCCGGCTAAACGCGACGACGTGACTGCACTCACAGAGCTGCCACCGCCCAGTGTGTCTGCTCATAGGAGAATATGCAGTGGATTTCTCGCTGCGTGTGACCCTACCCCAAAGGATGTAATTTTCTGTTGGTCAGACTTGTGGTCACGTGACCCAGCTGCAGTAATTAGATACGTGGATGCAAGTGAGTTGGGATGAAATGGAAGACAGCAGGGATATCTGTGGTGAGTGCGCATTATTTATGAAAGCCTTTAAAGGCTTGTTCATGCACCGAAATACCTCCATATCTGAATGGTCAAAGCCACAAATCCAAGAGGGAAGAAATTAAACTTCCCAACAAGACAAAGACGTCTAAACTGAGGACTGGACTCATTTATGGTGTGTTAGAAACTGATGGTATCATAGTTCTGAGGACCAGTGCCATAACATTTTATCTACTTACTAGACAATGAAGAGATCTCCTGTAGTCAAGCACCATGTATAGACAGTAGGACAAGTTTATTTACCATACCGGAGAGAATTTCTATAAAAGTATATTTATTCTGCAAAATTACAGTTCTATGATGTGGAATTTTTCAAAATAAAAACAGAAAAAAAAGTAATTTCACAAGGCATAAGAAAAGGTAGGATGGGGGAGATGTATCAAAACCTGTTCAGAGGAAAGGTTGACCAGTTGCCCATAGCAACCAATCAGATTGCTTAAAATTTTTCAGAGGCCTTTTCAAAAATGAAAGAAGTGATCTGATTGGTTGCTATGGGAAACTGGTCAACCTTTCCTCTGCACAGGTTTTGATGAATCTCATATCTGGCCTTAGACTGAACCACATTCATGATCGCCAATGGGTGCGGCAGCCTGGAGACCTGTTCTGTCTGTGCCGGAGGCTCAAGTCTTAAAGACGTATCGGACAAGTGGGATGAACCGTGGTCAGGTGTACATGGCTCCATGGAGATACTCCAGTCTGTGTTCCCTCTGCTGTTTTCTTGCCTAGAATTTATACAATGACAGACATATCATCACAGGATTATGGGGGGAGGGGGAAGATTCATGAGATGTATGAATATAGTCCAACAGAATCTTGGTGATCTCCATTGCTAGAACCATAGTGGTTGTCTGTCATTCCTTTGCTGTGTGGCTGCTAAACAACTGACGACTATCCATTTTTTTTCTCTTGCTGCTGTGCATGTAAAATAAAAAAAATAAAACAACTTTGCAAATACTTTTGATTAAAGGGGTAGTCCAGTGGTGAAAAACTTATCCCCTATCCTAAGGATAGGAGATAAGTTTGAGATCGCGGGGGGTCCGACCGCTGGGGCCCCCTGCGATCTCTCTGTACGGGGCCCCGGCTCTCCGGCCAGATAGCGGGTGTTGACCTCCGCACGAAGCGGCAGCTGACACGCCCCCTCAATACATCTCTATGGCAGAGCCGGAGATTGCAGAAGGCAGCGCTTCAGCTCTGCCATAGAGTTGTATTGAGGGGGCGTGTCGGCCGCCGCTTCGTGCGGAGGTCGACACGCCCCCTTCCCGCGGGCTGTCGGGGCTCTGTACAGGAGATCGCGGGGGGCCCCAGCGGTCGGACCCCCCGCAATCTCAAACTTATCCCCTATCCTTAGGGGATAAGTTGTTCACCACTGGGTCACCACTGGACTACTCCTTTAATCCCTTAAGGACTCAGCCAATTTTATTTTTAAGTTTTTGTTTTTTCCTCCTCGCCTTCTAAAAATCACAACTCTTATGTTTTCATCCACAGACTAGTATGAGGGCTTGTTTTTTGTGCGACCAGTTGTCTGTTGTAATGACTCATTTTACCATAAAATGTATGGCACAACAAAAAAAAATACTATTTGTGTGGGGAAATTGATAAGAAAACCGCAATTTTTCAAATTTTGGAAGGTTTTGTTTTCATGCCGTACAATTTATGGTGAAATAGACCTGTTTTCTTTATTCTGTGGGTCAATACGATTAAAATGATACCCATGATTACATACTTTGCAATTTTTTTTAAAGCGGTACAATAATAGAAAATATTTTAACCAAATGAGTGCATTTAAAATCCTATTTTGCTGATCTATAACTTTTTCATTTTTGCGTATAAGCGGCGGTATGAGGACTAATTTTTTGCGCTGTGATCTGTACTTATTTTTGATATCACATTTGCATGTATATATGTGTGTGTGTGTGTATATATATATATATATATATATATATATATCTCTATCGACACACATATATACACACACACACACACCTTTTAATACATTTTTTATCAATTTTATTTGGAATAAAATATGTTATAAAAAAGCAGCAATTTTGGACTTTTTTTTTAAGTTCATGCCATTCACCTTCGGGATAATTAACATTATATTTTAATAGTTCGGATATTTACACATGCGGCGATACCAAATATGTTTATTACCGGTATTTATTTTTTATTATTTATTTTTTTTTACACTTTTTGGGGGTAAAATGGGGAAAACAGATAATTAAAATGTTTTATTGGGGGAGGGGATTTTTCAATTTATTTTTATTTTTATACTAATAGTCCCCAAAGGGGACTATTTACAGCAATCATTCGATTGCTAATACTGTTCAGTGCTATGCATAGGACATAGCACTGATCAGTATGATCGGTCATCTTCTGCTCTGGTCGGCTCCATCACAGACCAGAGCAGAAGACCCGTGGAAGGCAGGTGAGGGGACCTCCGTCTGCCGTTCTGGATGATCCGATCGCCGTGGCAGCGCTGCGGGCGATCCGATCATCCATTTTAGTCACCGCAGCGCTGCAGATGCAGTGATCTGTACTGATCACGGCATCTGAGGGGTTAATGGCAGACATCCGTGCTATCAGCAGCCGGGACCTGCCACGCATGACCCGAGCATCGCTCTGATGCTCGTGGTTATGTATAGGACGTAAAATGTACGTCCTGGTGCGTTAAGTACCACCTCACCAGGACGTACATTTATGTCCCGTGTTCTTAAGGGGTTCAATCTATCCTATAATTTAGCATTTAATGCTCTGTTTTAAGTCTGTGTGTCTCCATGGTAACAGAGTACACCTTGTGTAGTCAGAATTGCAGTCATTGGTCACTTCCAAGTGTATGACTGCCTCCCCCACAGTTCCAGCTTTCTCACCTTCTCCTGTTTGTATTCCTCATATTCTGGGCTATCTGTCGGTAGTTCATCTCTGCATAGAGGGCAGGAATTTGTCTGCAGGTAATAGAGAGCGATATCGTTAGTCACACATTACAGCAGTGTTTCCTTACCATGGTGCCTCCAGCTGTTGCAAAACTACAACTCCCAGCATGCCCGGACAGCCAACGGCTGTCCGGGCATGCTGGGAGTTGTAGTTTTGCCACAGCTGGAGGCACCCTGGTTGGGAAGCACTGCATTACAGTATACAGGTGCAGTAATGAAGGAGTCTGTCGGTATTTCATGCTGCCTGTGGTTAGGGGATATGAAGCTAGGAGTTTAGGGTCTAGTGCAGCGTTTCTCAACCAGGGTGCCTCCAGCTGTTGCAAAACTGCAACTACCAGCATGCCTGAACAGCCTTTGGCTGTTTGGGAATGCTGGAAATTTTAATTTTGCAACATCTGAAGGCACCCTGGTTGGGAAACACTGGTCTAAGGTCCCTTCTTCATGTTTACAGATCTAAGCAGTAGAAAGTTATCTGGAGAATAATATAATTGGTCTTCTATAGGTTTTGGACCAGCGTCCGCCTTGGTACACCTAATATGGCAGAACCCCAACTGGTGCACAGTCAGAACTTGCAAGTTCCATGCCAGCTCAGTATCATTATGCTGTGGGGGCCCTTCTTAGAACCTCCACCTTTACTCTTTACCAGTGTTTCCCAACCAGGGTGCCTCCAGCTGTTGCAAGACTACAACTCCATGCCAAAGGCTGTCCGGGCATGCTGGGAGTTGTAGTTTTGCAACAGCTGGAGACACCCTGGTTGGGAAATACTACTCAGATCCCTGTCCACCATTTTCTAGATGGTTGTCTTTGGCATTTCTGGCATTATTCATTCATATTATTCAATTTGCTTAAGAGGAGAATCTGGTTAAAATGCTAGAAATTTACAAATAGTTGTTCAGATTTTTAGGGTGTGCCCCATCAGGCCCCATCAGACCACATTCCCGTTTTATTTTTCTTCTTCTAATAAAACATCTAAGGAAATACTAAAACTACTTTCTTACCTTTCCAAGCCAGGGCAGGATGCAGGCGGAGTGGAAGAGGTGTTCGCAGGGCAGCCGCCGCACGGTTTCATCCTCCTCAAACTCCAGCAGACACACGGGACACTTCAGGCCGGCATCTGTACAATATGAAGCTACGGTCATGACTGGGGCGGGGACGGTCTTCTAAGTACGGGTGGGCCGAACAATGTGTCACCTTTTTTACATTATAAGGGTCTATTCACTTGTACAGTATCGTGCGCATATTTGATGCTGCATATTTGAAGCTGTGTTGACCCAATGAGGGAGATTTATCAAAACCTGTCTAGAGGAAACGTTGCTGAGTTGCCCATAGCAACCAATCAGATTGATTCTTTCATTTTTAACAAGGCCTCTGCAAAATGAAAGCAGCGATCTGATTGGTTGCTATGGGCAACTCAGCAACTTTTCCTCTGCACAGGTTTTGAGAAATCTCTTACATTGAACTCCGCATAAAATCTGCAGCATCTAATAGAACACTGTACGTGTGAATACACCCTAAGGGTCTATTCACACGTACAGTATTCTGCGCAGGATTTTCCAACTGCGTTCAGTCCTTCAGTTTACATTGAATTCTGCAGCAGAAAATCCTGCGCATCAAATCTGCACAGAATACTGGACGTGTGAATAGGACCATAAAAGGTGGATATTTTTCTATCCATTACGTATTCAAATTTTTTTTACCATCCACTGTGCCGCCAGCTGTTGAAAAACTACAACTCCCAGCATGCCCAGACAGCTCCTAGAACAGTGTTTCCCCAACCAGGGTGCCTCCAGCTGTTGCAAAACTACAACTCCCAGCATGCCTGACAGCCTTCGGCTGAAAACCGTATTACATGCAAACCGTACGCAATTGGGTGCAAATGGTTTTCAATTTTTTGTCTATACGTTTTCAATAATGAAAACGTAAACGGGAAACGTACTTGAAAAACGTGGTGTGAACCCACGCTTAAGGTGGCCATACATTTTCAATAACTGTGGGCCGAGTGGAGGGTTTGGCCAACTTTAGTGTAAGGCAGTGTTTCCCAACCAGGGTGCCTCCAGCTGTTGCAAAACTACAACTCCCAACATGCCCGGACAGCCAAAGGCTGTCCGGGCATGCTGGGAGTTGTAGTTTTGCAACAGCTGGAGGCACCCTGGTTGGGAAACGCTGCCCTAGAAGAAGAGATTTCTAATCACAACATATGAAAAAGTTTCAACCAATAAAGTGTACCCTAAGGATTAGTATGGAAATCTAAATGACCACATTAAACCTGTTAAAGGGGTATTCCGGGTTTATACATCTTGTAAGATGTATGATCGTAGGGGTCCCGCCGCTGGGGATCTCGGTGAAGCACCCAGCATTCTATGCCGAGCGCTGCTTCAGAGACGGGGACGTGATGTCACGTGACAGGATCCCTGCAATCATACAGCTTATCCCCTATCCTTTGGATAGGGGATAAGACGCATAAACTCTGAATACCCCTTTAGGGTGCGTTCACACGTTCAGGATCCTGCGCAGATTTGATTGGCAGGATCTGTAACTGCAGATTAGAAGTTGTGCTCAGTCATTTAGTTTACATTGAAATCTGCAGCAGAAAATCCGCATCAAATCTGCATATGGGTGAACGTACCCTTAAAAGGCAGAAATAAGGCCAAAGACACGGGTGAATGGATATCCCTCCAACTTGTATGCAGCATCTCCACATGGGAGCATAACAACCATGGTGATAAAAGAGAAATATATATGTATATATATTTATTTTATTCTTCCTGTAATGCCCATTGGGACACACTGTGGCAGGGAAGACATTACTTATTATTACCATTCCCTGCATTTCTCAATTTACAGATCCCATTAAATTATAATCTAATAATAATAATAATAATAATAATAATAATATTGATCTGAGCATTTTTACTCATGATCAGTTTTTCTCTCAATTCAGGGAAGAGACAGATCATGCTTTCTCCGTACTCCCCAGACAGTCCTCTGTATCAGGACATCTGCTGATGTCATTATAATAATTCATACATAAATCAGTTTTTATGGGACTGCCCAAATGTTTAGGCAACTTCTGGCTATGGGAACACAACACTGAATTGGCGCCATGTTCTAGGGTTTTAATAACTGCAAACAGACTATAGCAGTCCCCGTCTCATGGCTGTTCAGGTAAAGCTGGGCACAGACATCAGCCGACAGCTATGTAACTCAAAATCCCACAAACATGCACACTCAGCTCAGATGAGCATGCATGTGCATTCCAATAGTGAGAGGGGATAAAAAAAACACTGCCAGACACAACTAATGGCAACCCATCTGCTGGAATAGGAAAGGACTGGACATGATTGACACCAAACATACCATCTTTTTTTCTCCTAACAGCTGCGTTCAGGCTGCACCTATACACAATAAGGACAATGCTGCCTGAACCGTGATCAGCATGAAACAGGTGCAGGGAGCACGATTCCAATACACTATGAATTACAGTATGTTTACACAACGGAATTCCACAGACAACGGCGCCAGCAGAATATGCCGGTGCTAGGACCATACGGATATGCGCCGTCTCCAAGCTGAATTTTTCTGGCAGATTCTGCTTGGAAATTCCATCGTGTGAACATGGCCTTACCCTGTAATGCTCGGAATGACACGTTTCTTCCCACCTGTGTATAAGGAGACGACTCACTCAGCGCTGGTGGGGTGGAGAGCAGCTGCCGGAATTGACCCCAATGACTAGTCACCTGGGTCCTGGTGCTTTTTTTTTTTTTTGCTTTTTCACTATGATTTCTCTGAAACACCTAAACATTTTTGAGTAAATTATTGTACCCCACCATTAAAGCAGAATAAAAATGTCGACAGGTTCCCTTAAAAATGGACCTCATTCTGCCACATGGTTGTTACAGTGGTTCCATGTGGATTTAGAATTGGAGCAAAGGTACCAAAACACCTTAGGGTATTGTTCACACTGAGGAACTGGAGAGGAATTTTTCTTGAGTAATTCTGCTCCAAATCATCCCAAAAACTTTTTTTTTTTTAAAGTCAACTGGTGCCAGAAAAGTTACACAGATTTGTAAACTAAAACAAAGATTAACCACACCTCAAGAATACTACCCTAGGGTACACAGTGAATAATTGTTTGAGACATAAAGTTTTGAAAAAAAGTGCAGATTTTATTAAAACAATAAAAACCTAAATGGTTAAAAATATCAGAGCAATGTCAATGTTATCTTAAACTGTCATTGGGCCCACATTCGCCTACTGAGGAAGGGGTCATTTTTAGCACCCTGAAACGCGTCTAGGCGGATATCTAATCTGAACAGAGCACAATTTGCATGCACCACCTAGGCTGAAGCCGGACCAGAACTTTGTGCACCACTTGCTGCATTCATCAAACATCCTCTCCCACTGAGCACATTACCAACCTGCTGCCTGCACTACCAGAACCCAGCCACGATCTCTCCAGCGAAGGTCCGATACACATCCAGGTATTTGCCGATACCACGGACCGTTCCCGAGAGAGTCTCCTGCCGGAGCCCATATCCATTCAGGCTCTCACGCCAGGATTGCTGCAGCCAACACAAGAATTTCAACTATCGGCCCGTCGCAGTACGGGACCAGCAGCCAGGGTGAGGTTGAACTTTGCATTTGTCTAACAACTGTGGGCAGCTTTTTATACACCTGTACATCAGTCCATCAAGTGACTTTGCCTTTTCCACTACAAGTGCCGGACTATCAGCCCTTTTTTATTCATCATAGGTGCCGGACTAATAGTCGACTCCGGATCATTATATGCTGTTGAAAAATTGCATTTGTTTTTTAAATCTATAGATTATTCTATATTAGGTGGTTGCTATATATATATATATATATTCATATTTTCTAAATCTGTCATTAGGGCCCAATGACAGTTTAAGATAACATTGACATTGCTCTGATATTTTTAACCATTTAGGTTTTTATTTTTTTAATAAAATCTGCATTTTTTTCAAAACTTTATGTCTCAAACAATTATTCACTGTGTACCCTAGGGTAGTATTCTTGAGGTGTGGTTAATCTTTGTTTTAGTTTTTACCCATTTGGATTGGTGGGGATCAATCCTTTCACCACAATAACCTCGAATACCTGGTTGTGAGCTGCACACATTTTTCAGATTTGTAAATTACTTCTATTTAAAAATCTTAATCCTTCCCATACTTAGCTACTGTATGCTCCACAGGAAGTTCTTTTCTTTTAGAATTTATTTTCTGTCTGACACAGTGCTCTCTACTGACACCTGCTGACCTATGTCAGGAACTGTCCAGAGCAGGAGCAAATCCCCATAGCAAACATATGCTGCTCTAAACAATTCCTGACATGGACAGAGGTGTCAGCAGAGAGCACTGTATTCAGACAGAAAGGAAATTCAAAAAGAAAAGAACTTCCTGTGGAGCATACAGCAGCTGATAAGTACTGGAAGGATTCAAAATTTTAAATAGAAGTAATTTACAAATCTGTTTAACTTTCTGGCACCAGTTGATTCAAAAAATATATATATGTTTTAGAGGGGTGTACCCCTTTGATAGACTTTCTCTGTTCACACTGAGGAATTTTTGCTCACAGAATTCAAACGTTAAATTATCTTCTGCCTGAAGATAGAACATTATTATTCCGCACAAATTCTGCTTGAGTTCCGTGGAAGGGACAAAATGGCAAAAAAACAAAAGAAAACAAGATTTTCCTGACTGAAAATTATTCCTCTTGAATTCTGCTCCAATTCCTCAGTGTGAACATACCCTTACACCAGAGTTTCCCCAACCAGGGTGCCTCCAGCTGTTGCAAAACTACAACTCCCAGCATGCCCGGACAGCCTTTGGCTGTCCGGGCATGTTGGGAGTTGTAGTTTTGCAACAGCTGCAGGCACCCTGGTTGGGAAACACTGCCTTACACTAAAGTTGGCCAAACCCTCCACTTGGCCCAGTGTTATTGAAAATGTATGGCCACCTTAAGGGTGGGTTCACACCACGTTTTTCAAGTACGTTTCCCGTATACGTTTTCATTCTTGAAAACGTATGGAACCGTATTGAAAACCTTATAGACAAATAATTGAAAACCGTATGCACCCAATTGCGTACGGTTTGCTTGCAATACGGTTTTCTCCCGTACTCAAAACCGTAGTTGACCACGCATACCTTTTTTTTTTTATTAATTATTTTTTTTTTTTTTTTTAAACATGGACGTCAGTGGGAAATGCACATGTATACGGTTCCATACGGGAAACCATATACGGTTTTTACTTTGCATGCACATGCGCATTTGCATCCTAAAGTCCTCAACCAACTCCCTCCCATTAAAAATGGACAACATTTTCAAAAACGTATGTTTTTTTTTTTAAATAAACACGGACGGAACTGTGTGCACTTTTAAAAACAGTATACGGTTTACTTTTTCCCATACTGTTCCATCCGTTTTTTTGCCATACGGTTTTCTTTAGAAAAACGGATTGAAAACACTATGGCAAAAACGTGATGTGAACCCAGCCTAACCCATAGTCTCAACCTCTAGCTTCTTACCTGCTTGCTTTGCTGTCACCGTAACTTTTGGCAAGTTTTCGATCACTTTTTTGGCAGCTGGCGGTGGGAGTCTATGGTCCCAGTCTGTTGCATCCAGGTCTCCAAGATCAAGATCCAACCCATTGAGGAGACTCCTGGGCAGAAACAAGATGGTAAAGTTGTAGCAAAAACATAACACCAACAGAAACCAGAAAGGCGACCTTGTCAATATTAGGCTGTGGGTTACTGCTATGTGGCTAGAGAAAAAAAAAACCTGCCTAGTGTGAGCAATTTGTAGAAAGGAATCCTGCTCACCACTCAAATGTAGTGCACGGATCTGTGCCCGGCAAGTGTAGAAAAAAAAACGATGATCCAGCACTTGGAAACCATAGCTTTATTGAAGATCACTTGACACTGTTAAAACCGACCATACCAGACGCGTTTCGAGCTAATGCGCTCTTCATCGGTGATGTCAATCTGTCTACAGGTGAGGGATTATATACCCGTGCTGGGGGTGGAATAGCCCCACGCACTGTTAACCATTCACCTCCCATAAGACAGATTACAGAGCTTGTTAGAACATATAAAAATATACATAAAAACCAACAATGTAAAAACATGTCGTACATGGAGGCAATGTTATGGGATTCAAAATTTAGGACAATTGAACATGTAAATGTTGGAGTGAGGAAAGGATGTCTATGCAAAAAATTTGGCGATAGGGAGGCGTTCTGGCAATTTACGTTAGACACGTGCATCCCATCAGGTATGAAGATTCGCAGATAGTTAATTGTTTCATTATTGAAGACCTAAAGCAATTGTGACTCACTCCGCATGTTTACTGATCTAATTTGTTTTTACATTGTTGGTTTTATGTATATTTTTATATATGTTTTAACAAGCTCTGTAATCAACCTGTCTTATGGGAGGTGAATGGTTAACAGTGCATGGGACTATTCCACCCCCAGCACAGGTATATAATCCCTCACCTGCAGACAGATTGACGTCACCGAGGAAGAGCGCATGCACTCGAAACGCGTCTGATAGTATGGTCGGTTTTAACAGTGTCAAGTGATCTTCAATAAAGCTATGGTTTCCAAGTGCTGGATCAATACTGTACAGTACTGCCTAGTGTGAGCAATGTATTGGTTTATAACTGTGCAGCTGAGACACTCAGGAGCCTCGAAAAGCTGGGCTATGAGTAAAGGAAAAAAGAGATAGCTAGAACTGATAAATTGCGAAGGTTTTGGAATCACAACAGAGGACTGAGTTCTTGGCTGGGCCACATACGGTTTTTACTTTATGCCCCAGTGTGATGTTCAGCTGTGTACCATCAGGCGGAGCTTTTTATTTTCCTTACAGTATACAAGCCCCCAGGATATCACTTTGATGGTCGCTAGAAGCACAGCAGAGGAGGGCAGTGAAAATAAACGTTAGAACCTTATGACAAACATATGACCAAAAGACCGATGAAATCAGCAAAACTTCAAGGTGGCAATTCTAAGTAAACAAATTCACATAACAGGAACCAAAAGAAATAGGTTAGAATATCAGACGTCTATAAGCTGGAAAGCTACTATTTTAGCGTAATTTCAGTAAAAGGCTGTCTCCTGTCGTTCAGGTGACCAGAAATTGTTTTAAAGGGGTTCTCCACCATAAGGTGATTTTAGTACGTACCTGGCAGACAGTAATGGACATGCTTAGGAAGGATCTGCACTTGTCTTGGGGCTAAATGGCTATGTTGTGAGATTACCATAATACTGTGGCCAGCTTTTTGTGAACTGGAATTTCCTGTTTTACTTTTCTTGACTACAAATCCCATAATTCCATTTTCCTCCCTCCCACACATCAGCCACCCCACCTATTGAAACATAAATGAGCTGCATCCATTCAAAAGACCTGTGGTTTTCAATCAGGGTTCCTACAGCTGTTGCATTAGTTGCAGGTTGATCTCTCTCCCACCAAGTGATCCCTCCACCCATTGAAGCAGACAGGCTCCCTGTCATCAGCTGACTAGTGAGTCAGGTCTCGGCCGCATTGCATCCTGGGAAAAATCTGAGACAACAGTCATTTTGTATGTTGTTAAAAATAAATATTGGGGAGAAAACCGTCACACACAGCTACAGACCCTATATTATGAACTACACTAACTTTACAGCCCCTGTAGCATAGTCAAATAAAAAAAAAATCCAGGAATACCCCTTTAACATAGGTCAGCATTTCCCAACCAGCGTTCCTCTAGCTGTAGCGAACTAAAACTCCCAGCATGCCTGGACAGCTGAAGGCCCTAGTGAGGTGAGAGTGAGGAAATTAGAATATTAATTATGGGACAGGCATTTATATGTATATTGAGGAGGCAGGGAAGCACGGCAAGCTAGCTTCCTGCCTTCATTGCACAGAAAAGTGATTTAATAGGGCTCGGGCACAGAACCTGCAGAGCGTGGTATGGTTGCCCCGGCAACTCTACCGCACAGCGTGGCCTGTGTCTCTCCACGCTGAAGCTGAAGGTATCACAGGCTTCAAACTTTGAATGTAAGCTTTATGAACAGCCAAAAGCCATGTGAAATTGTGTAGGTCGTGCAATGTTCCCACTGGAAAAAAATATGGAACTTCCACCACAAGAAAGAGATTGGCAGGTGGCCATTCCATACATGGGGAGATCTGGGGTGTCAGACAGGAGATTGCGGTCCCAGCAGTCGGACCCCTGTGATCAAACATTTATCCCCTATCCTGTGGATAGAGGATACGTTTTCATGTACCAGAGTTCCCCTTTAAAGGAGTTCTTCATGAGCCAAGTTTTAAACCAAACAGAACCTAAGGACAGTAGTGGTGCTGTTTTTAGAAGAAATTAGCTCTGTTTTTCTATTTGCGAATAACCCATTTAAAACATCTCTAAAATCTTGGTACATGACTGGGGATTAATAGCCAAGCCAGAACTTATCCCAGGAGGAATACATCTCTTTTTATTCATTGGTCAAGAAAAGATAAATCAGACACAGCTCCAGCTTATTAACAAGCGCTATAGTCTCAGCAAAATAATATACCGTAGGAAAAGACTGCCGATCCCCATTACTCCATCTCCCTATAAACAATGCATTAATTATACTGCCTAATACCATTAGATGCCCCTCCATCCCTAAAACCAGTAAACACCCTGTCTATTTGCCCCAGAATCCCCTCCCTAGATTAATTCAAGGCACATATATGGAGGAGAATAACAGAACGAAACAACAACAGACTAACCAGAAGAATGTGGAGTCATTGAATACTATCCGCCTTATTATTAAATCTTGTTAATTCCTCGGCGACCATGTGCCTCAGCGATCCATTCCTCTGCTATTGTAATGAACTGTAATGACACCCACCACTCCAACAAGGAAGGGACCAATCAATCAATGTAGACCCCCAGTGGCGGGGGAATCACCAATCTAGCTGTGGCCAAAAGATTTCTCAATTTTCCCCTCTTGTAAGCAACTAGGGAGCTTGTGTGTGTGGAGGGTTATCTACTTTGCTTCCTTTAAATCTTTCATAAATGCAAAAAATATCTCCCAAAAAGATCGCACATCTGGGCATCCCCCCCACACATGGACCAGGGTACCCTCCCCCATCACCAGATCTCTGGATATGTCTTATGTAATGCTGTAGACCAGGCATAGGCAACCTTCAGCACTGCAGATGTTTTGGACTACATCTCCCATGATGCTTTGTCAGCATTTTGGCAGTAAGAGTATCATGGGAGATGTAGTAGAAAACATCTGCAGTGCTGAAGGTTGCCTATGCCTGCTGTAGGACAACGGTACCAGCCTGAGACAATGTCATTTTCCCTGACTCTTGATGCCACTGAGAAGAGTTATTGCTCCTCACCAGTACAAAGCAGGGGGCTGGCAGTAGGCAAAGAATTTCTCCATCCGAAAGAGCGCCACTCTTGTGCAAGTCTGGTATTACAGCTCAGGATCATTCACTTGATCCACAATACCAAAAGAAGCCTAATCTCATACAGTTCATTTAATGGCCAATGCAAGGTTGTGGTTCCTAAAGAGAACACTGTCAAGAGGAAGGAAGGCGCTCAAGTCATGTTACATCTAAACAATGCAAACTATCAGCTCACAGGGAGATTTATAGTAACAGGTCAATGAGGAGGAAGTGGCCTGGAACAGAAGAAATAGGAAAAACACAAAGAAGTTCAATCGATTCCTGTACCGAGCAAAAAGGAAGACAGAGTTGGCATTCTGCATGGAACAGTAGAGTCTAATACTGTACTCTACACCAGGAGTACCTACTGTACTCCCCCCACCAAGAGTACCTACTGTACTCCCCCCACCAAGAGTACCTACTGTACTCCCCCCACCAAGAGTACCTACTGTACTCCCCCCACCAAGAGTACCTACTGTACTCCCCCCACCAGGAGTACCTACTGTACTCCCCCCACCAGGAGTACCTACTGTACTCCCCCCACCAGGAGTACCTACTGTACTCCCCCCACCAGGAGTACCTACTGTACTCCCCCCACCAGGAGTACCTACTGTACTCCCCCCACCAGGAGTACCTACTGTACTCCCCCCACCAGGAGTACCTACTGTACTCCCCCCACCAGGAGTACCTACTGTACTCCCCCCACCAGGAGTACCTACTGTACTCCCCCCACCAGGAGTACCTACTGTACTCCCCCCACCAGGAGTACCTACTGTACTCCCCCCACCAGGAGTACCTACTGTACTCCCCCCACCAGGAGT
The DNA here is from genome assembly GCF_029499605.1 of Hyla sarda. Taxonomy (NCBI): domain Eukaryota; kingdom Metazoa; phylum Chordata; class Amphibia; order Anura; family Hylidae; genus Hyla; species Hyla sarda. Next base: position 66,957,853 of record NC_079192.1, read on the forward strand.
ACCTACTGTACTCCCCCCACCAGGAGTACCTACTGTACTCCCCCCACCAGGAGTACCTACTGTACTCCCCCCACCAGGAGTACCTACTGTACTCCCCCCACCAGGAGTACCTACTGTACTCCCCCCACCAGGAGTACCTACTGTACTCCCCCCACCAGGAGTACCTACTGTACTCCCCCCACCAGGAGTACATACTGTACTCCCCCACCAGGTGTACATACTGTACTCCCCCACCAGGTGTACATACTGTACTCCCCCACCAGGTGTACATACTGTACTCCCCCACCAGGTGTACATACTGTACTCCCCCACCAGGTGTACATACTGTACTCCCCCACCAGGTGTACATACTGTAATCCCCACCATTTAATGATCGCTGCAGCCATTTATTCACCTATAAAAAAAACTCACTGACCTAGCCAGCTCTAACAAGGCGTTCTGGCGGTACTGCTCCTCAGGGACTGTGGGCTCACAGTTATGTTCATCAAAGTAGGACGCCATCAAAGAGGAACTCTAAAAAGAAAAAAAACAGAAGTCTTAATTGTATACACTTTTTCTAATAATCATCGGGGGTATAAACACTTAGACCCCAACCCAAAAAACTTTTGACATGTCTCTAGGACAGTGGTCTCAAACTGTGGCCCTCCAGATGTTGCAAAACTTCAACTCCCGGGCATGCGTGAAGTTGAAAGTTTTGCAACATCTGGAGGGCCACAGTTTGAGACTAGTGCTTGAAGACATAAAAAACTCCATAGGGCACAATGTTACACAATAACTATTTAGTATGATGCAAGTAATGGGGGAAATCAAATATTATTCACACACTGCTCAAAAAAAATAAAAAGGAGCATTAAGATAACACATCCTATATCTGAATGAATGAACTAATCGTATGAAATACCTTTGTCTTTACATAGTTGAATGTGACAACAAAATCACCCAAAAATTATCAATGGAAATCAAATTTATCAACCCATGGAGGTCTGGATATGGAGTCACACTCAAAATCAAAGTGGAAAACCCCACTACAGGCTGATCCTACTTTATGTAATGTCCTTAAAACAAGTCACAATGAGGCTCAGTAGTGTGTGTGTGTGTGGCCTCCACGTGCCCATATGACCTCCCTACAATGCCTGGGCATGCTCCTGATGAGGTGGCGGATGGTCTCCTGAGGGATGTCCTCCCAGACCTGGACTAAAGCATCCGCCAACTCCTGGACAGTCTGTGGTGCAACATGGCGTTGGTGGATGGAGCGAGACATGATGTCCCAGATGTGCTCAATTGGATTCAGGTCTGGGGAACGGGTAGGCCAGTCCATAGCATTAATGCCTTCCTCTTACAGGAACAGCTGACACACTCCAGCCACATGAGGTCTAGCATTATCTTGCATTGGGAGGAACCCAGAGCCAACCGCACCAGCATATGGTCTCACAAGGGGTCTGAGGATCTCATCTCGGGAACCTAATGGCAGTCAGGTTACCACTGGCAAGAACATGGAGGGCTGTGCGGGCCCCCCCAAAGAAATGCCACCCCACACCATTACTGACCCACTGCCAAACTGGTCATGCTGGAGGATGTTGCAGGCAGCAGAATGTTCTCCACGGCGTCTCCAGACTCTGTCACATGTGCTCAGTGTGAATCTGCTTTCATCTGTGAAGAGCACGGGGCAACAGTGGCAAAAATGCCAATCTTCGTGTTCTCTGGCAAATGCCAAACGTCCTGCATGGTGTTGGGCTGTAAGCACAACCCCCACTTGTGGACCTCGGGCCCTCATAACACCCTCATGGAGTCTGTTTCTGACCGTTTGAGTGGACACATGCACATTTGTAGCCTGCTGGAGGTCATTTTGCAGGGCTCTGGCAGTGCTCCTCCTTGCAAAAAGGCGGAGGTAGCGGTCCTGCTGCTGGGTTGTTGCCCTCTTACGGCCTCCTCCACGTCTCCTGATGTACTGGCCTGTCTCCTGGTAGCGCCTCCATGCTCTGGACACTACGCTGACAGACACAGCAAACCTTCTTGTCACAGCTTGCATTGATGTGCCATCCTGCATGAGCTGCACTACCTGAGTCACTTGTGTGGATTGTAGACTCCGTCTCATGCTACCACTAGAGTGAAAGCACCGCCAGTATTCAAAAGTGACCAAAACATCAGCCAGGATGCATAGGAACTGAGAAGTGGTCTGTGGTCACCACCTTCAGAACCATTCCTTTATTGGGATTGTCTTGCTAATTGCCTATAATTTCCACCTGTTGTCTGTTCCATTTGCACAACATCATGTGAAATTGATTGTCAATCAGTGTTTCTTCCTGAGTGGACAGTGTGATTGCACAGAAGTGTTATTGACTTGGAGTTACATTGTGTTGTTTAACGTCTTCAGGACATAGGGCGTATGGATACGCCCTGCATCCCGAGTCCTTAAGGACCGAGGGCGTATCCATACGTATCCATGCGTATCCCGTGGGAATTCCAGCCCCCACCGCTAGCCGGTTGGGGACCGGAGCCGGATGCCTGCTGAAATCGTTCAGCAGGCATCCCGGCATATCGCCCAGGGGGGTTATTATGCCCCCCCATGTCGGTGATCGCCGCAGATCGCTGGACAATTCAGTCCAGCGATCTGCGGCGATTCCGGGTCAATCGGGTCTCCAGTGACCCGGTATTACTGGCTGTTCGGGGCCGTCTCTGACGGCCCCGAACAGCCATAGCCTGCAGGGCTGATTCTTCGGCCAGATTACCGGCCGACCAATCAGGGCGCCTGCTGCGGGTGTCACTCCCGCACCCGCTCCGCCCCTCTTCTGGAGGACGTGAGCGGGTGCGGGACGTGCACCCCGGGTGCTGGGGACCCCGATCCCCGGCGTCAATGTTGGGATCGGGGCCCCAGGAGCAGCGGCGGCGGCGACGACGAGGGACTGACACCATGCGGCTGGATCGTTGGAGGTGACAGCCTCCTGCTGTTGCTTAGCAACAGCTCCCAGCATGCAAAAAGGGCATGCTGGGAGCTGTAGTTATGCAACAGCAGGAGGCAAACCACCACAACTCCCAGCATTCCCTTATGGGCATGCTGGGACTTATGGTTTTGCAACAGCTGGAGGCACATTTTTTCTATGGAAAAGTGTACCTTCAGCTGTTGTATAACTACAACTCCCAGCTTGCACAAACAGCTAAAGTGCATGCTGGGAGTTGTAGTGGTGCATCTGCTGGTTGCATAACTACAACTCCCAGCATGCCCGTTGGCTGTCGGTGACTGCTGAGAGTTGTAATTTTGCAACAGCTGAAGGCACACTGGTTGTGAAACTCAGAGTTTTTTTTTTACCTAACTCCGTGTTTCACGACCGGTGTGCCTCCAGCTGTTGCAAACTACAACTCAGCAGTCACCGTACACCATGCACCGTACATGCTGGGAGTTGTAGTTTTGCAACAGCTGGAGGCACACTGGTTGTGAAACACTAAGTTGGGTCACAAACTCAGTGATACATAACCAGTGTGCCTACAGTTGTTGCAAAACTACAACTCTCAGCAGTCACCGACAGCCAACGGGCATGCTGGGAGTTGTAGTTATGCAACAGCTGGATGTCCCCCCCCCCCCCCCCCAATGTGAACGTACAGGGTACACTCACATGGGCGGAGGATTACAGTAAGTATCTGGCTGCAAGTTTGAGCTGCCGCAAACTTTCTGCTGCAGCTCAAACTGCCAGCGAGAAACTACTGTGAACCCCCGCCCGTGCGACTGTACCCTAAAAACACTACACTAGCACAAAAAATAAAATAAAAAGTAAAAAACACTACATATACACATACCCCTACACAGCCCCCCTCCCCAATAAAAATGAAAAACATCTGGTACGCCACTGTTTCCAGAACGGAGCCTCCAGCTGTTGCAAAACAACTCCCAGTATTGTCGGACAGCCGTTGACTGTCCAGGCATGCTGGGAGTTTTGCAACAGCTGGAGGCACCCTGTTTGGGAATCACTGGCGTAGAATTCCCCTATGTCCACCCCTATGGAAGTCCCTAATTTAGGCCTGAAATGAGCATGGCGCTCTCACTTTGGAGCCCTGTCGTATTTCAAGGCAACAGTTAAGGGTCACATATGGGGTATCGCCGTACTCGGGAGAAATTGTGTTACAAATTTTGGGGGGTATTTTCTGCTTTTACCCTTTTTAAAAATGTAAAATTTTTGGGAAAACAAGCATTTTAGGTAAAAATGTTTTTTTTTTTTTTTTACATATGCAAAAGTCGTGAAACACCTGTGGGGTATAAAGGTTCACTTAACCCCTTGTTACGTTCCCCGAGGGGTCTAGTTTCCAAAATGGTATGCCATGTGGGTTTTTTTTTTGCTGTCCTGGCACCATAGGGGCTTCCTAAATGCGGCATGCCCCCAGAGAAAAATTTGCTTTCAAAAAGCCAAATGTGACTCCTTCTCTTCTGAGACCTGTAGTGCGCCAGCAGAGCACTTTTCACCCCCATATGGGGTGTTTTCTGAATCAGGAGAAATTGGGCTTCAAATTTTTAGGGGTATTTTCTGCTATTACCCTTTTTAAAAATTAAAAATTTGGGGGAAAACAAGCATTTTAGGTAAAAAAAAAAAATTTCTTGACATTTGCAAAAGTCGTGAAACACCTGTGGGGTATTAAGGTTCACTTTATCCCATGTTACATTCCCCGAGGGGTCTAGTTTCCAAAATGGTATGCCATGTGTTTTTTTTTTTTGCTGTTCTGGCACCATAAGGGCTTCCTAAATGCAACATGCCCCCCAAAAACCATTTCAGAAAAACGTACTCTCCAAAATCCCCTTGTCACTCCTTCGCTTCTGAGCCCTCTACTGCGCCCGCCGAACACTTTACATAGACATATGAAGTATGTCCTTACTCGAGAAAAATAGGACTACAAATACAAGTAAAAATTTTCTCCTTTTACCCCTTGTAAAAATTCAAAAATTGGGTCTACAAGAACATGCGAGTGTAAAAAATGAAGATTATGAATTTTCTCCTTCACTTTGCTGCTATTCGTGTGAAACACCTAAAGGGTTAAAACACTGACTGAATGTCATTTTGAATACTTTGGGGGGTGCAGTTTTATAATGGGGTCATTTGTGGGGTATTGCTAATATGAAGACCCTTCAAATCCACTTCAAACCTGAACTGGTCCCTGAAAAATAATGAGTTTGAAAATTTTGTGAAAAATCGGAAAATTGCTGCTGACCGTTGAAGCCCTCTGGTGTCTTCCAAAAGTAAAAACTCATCAATTTTATGATGCAAACATAAAGTAGACATATTGTATATGTGAATAAAAAAAAATGTATTCGTAATATCCATTTTCCTTACAAGCAGAAAGCTTCAAAGTTAGAAAAATGCTAAATTTTCAAATTTTTCATCAAATTTACAGATTTTTCACCAAGAAAGAATGCAAGTATCGACAACAATTTACCACTATGTTAAAGTAGAATATGTCACGAAAAAACAATCTCGGAATCAGAATGATAACTAAAAGCATTCCAGAGTTATTAATGTTTAAAGTGACAGTGGTCAGATGTGCAAAAAACGCTCCGGTCCTTAAGGCCAAAATGGGCTCCGTCCTGAAGGGGTTAAGTGTTCCCTTTATATTTTTGAGCAGTGTATATACAGTATATACAGCCAGGTGTGTGTATATACAGTCATGGCCGTAAATGTTGGCACCCCTGAAAGTATTTCTCACAGAAAAGGATTGCAGTAACACATGTTTATTCCCTTTGTGTGTATTGGAACTAAACCAAAAAAGGGAGAGAAAAAAAAAAAACAAATTAGACATAATGTCACCAAACTCCAAAAATGGTCTGGACAAAATAATTGGCACCCTTTCAAGATTATGGAAAAATAAGATTTTTTTCAAGCATGTGATGCTCCTTTAACCCCTTAACGACGCAGGACGTATATTTACGTCCTGCGCCGGCTACCGCGATATGAAGCGGGATCGCGCCGCGATCCCGCATCATATCGCGTCGGTCCCGGCGCTCATCAACGGCCGGGACCCGCGGCTAATACCACACATTGCCGATCACGGCGATGTGCGGTATTAACCCCTTAGAAGCGGCGGTCAAAGCTGACCGCCGCTTCTAAAGTGAAAGTGACCCGGCTGCTCAGTCGGGCTGTTCGGGACCGCCGCGGTGAAATCGCGGCGTCCCGAACAGCTGATCGGACACCAGCCCTTACCTGCCTCCTCGGTGTCCGATCGACGAATGACTGCTCCGTGCCTGAGATCCAGGCAGGAGCAGTCAAGCGCCGATAATGCTGATCACAGGCGTGTTAATACACGCCTGTGATCAGGATGAGAGATCAGTGTGTGCAGTGTTATAGGTCCCTATGGGACCTATAACAGTGCAAAAAAAAAGTTAAAAAAAGTGTTAATAAAGGTCATTTAACCTCTTCCCTAATAAAAGTTTGAATCACCCCCCTTTTCCCATAAAAAAAATAAAACAGTGTAAAAAAAAAAAAAATAATAAACATATGTGGTATCGCCGCGTGCGTAAATGTCCGAACTATAAAAATATATCATTAATTAAACCGCACGGTCAATGGCGTCCGCGCCAAAAAATTCCAAACTCCAAAAAAGCGTATTTTGGTCGCTTTTTATACCATTAAAAAATGAATAAAAAGTGATCAAAAAGTCCGATCAAAACAAAAATCATACCGATAAAAACTTCAGATCAGGGCGCAAAAATGAGTCCTCATACCGCCCCGTACGTGGAAAAATAAAAAAGTTATAGGGGTCAGAAGATGACATTTTTAAACGTATAAATTTTCCTGCATGTAGTTATGATTTTTTCCAGAAGTGCGACAAAATCAAACCTATATAAGTAGGGTATCATTTTAACCGTATGGACCTACAGAATAATGATAAGGTGTAATTTTTACCGAAATGTGCACTGCGTAGAAACGGAAGCCCCCAAAAGTTACAAAATGGCGTTTTTTTTTCAATTTTGTCGCACAATGATTTTTTTTTTTCGTTTCGCTGTGCATTTTTGGGTAAAATGACTAATGTCACTGCAAAGTAGAATTGGCGACTCAAAAAATAAGCCATAATATGGATTTTTAGGTGGAAAATTGAAAGGGTTATGATTTTTAAAAGGTAAGGAGGAAAAAACGAAAGTGCAAAAACGGAAAAACCCTGAGTCCTTAAGGGGTTAAACTCATCTGGGGCAAGTAACAGGTGTAGGCAAAATAAAAATCACACCTGAAAGCAGATAAAAAGGAGAGAAGTTCACTTAGTCTTTGCATTGTGTGTCTGTGTGTGCCACACTAAGTATGGACAACAGAAAGAGGAGAAGAGAACTGTCTGAGGACTTGAGAACCAAAATGATGGAAAAATATCAACAATCTCAAGGTTATAAGTCCATCTCCAGAGATCTAGATTTGCCTTTGTTCTCAGTATGCAACATTATCAAGAAGTTTGCAACCCATGGCACTGTAGCTAATCTCCCTGGGCGTGGACGGAAGAGAAAAATTGATAAAAGGTGTCAACGCAGCATGGTCCGGATGGTGGATAAGCAGCCCCAAACAAGTTCCAAAGATATTCAAGCTGTCCTGCAGGCTCAGGGAGCATCAGTGTCAGTGCGAACTATCCGTCGACATTTAAATGAAATGAAACGCTATGGCAGGAGACCCAGGAGGACCCCACAGCTGACACAGACATAAAAAAAGCAAGACTACATTTTGCCAAAAAGAACTTTAGTAAGCCAAAATCCTTCTGTGGACAGATGAGACCATTTCAGACTGATTTCAGTTATTTTTTCCAAAGGGTGCGCAACCAAATATTAACCCCTTAAGGACGGAGGGTTTTTCAGTTTTTGCATTTTTGTTTTTTCCTCATCACCTTCTAAAAATAATAACACTTAAAATTTTGCACCTAAAAATCCATATGCTGGCTTATTATTTGCGCCACCAATTCTACTTTGTAATGACATCAGTCATTTTACCCCAAAATCTACAGCGAAACGGTAAACAAAAATAATGGTGCGACAAAATGGAAGAAAAAACGCCATTTTGTAACTTTTAGGGGCTTCCGTTTCTACGCAGTACATTTTTTCAGTAAAAATGACACCTAATCTTTATTCTGTAGGTCCATACGGTTAAAATGATACCCTACTTATATAGGTTTGATTTTGTCGTACTTCTGAAAAAAATCACAACTACATGCAGGAAAATGTATACGTTTAAAATTGTCATCTTCTGACCCCTATAATTTTTTATTTCTCCATGTACGGGGTCGTATGAGGGCTCATTTGTTTGCACCGTGAGCTGAAGTTTTATCGGTACCATTTTTGTCTTAATCGGACTTTGATCGCTTTTTATTCAATTTTTTATGGTATAAAAAGTGACCAAAAATACGCTATTTTGGACTTTGGAATTTGAATTAATGATTTATTTTTAGAGTTCAGACATTTCCGCACACGGCGATACCACATGTTTATTTTTATTTACACAGTTTAGTTTTTTTTATTGGGAAAAAGGGGGATGATTCAAACTTTTATTAGGAAAGGGGTTAAATGATCTATTAACTTTATTTTATTTTTTTTACTTTAGTTTTTTGCAATGTTATAGCTCCTATAGGGGACTATAACATGCAGTACATTGATTCATTACACTGATCACTGCCATTGCATTGAATGGCAGGGATCAGGGTTATTGGCGGTTGATTGCTCAAGCCTGGATTTCAGGCTTGGAGCAATCAATCGCTGATCGGACGTGCAGGAGGCAGGTAAGGGACCCTTCTGCTGCGTCCTAGCTGATCGGGACATCGCAATTTTACCGTGATGGTCCCGATCAGCCCAACTGAGCTGCCGGGAAGCTTTTGCTTTTACTTTCACTTTAGATGCGGCGATCAACTTTGAACTTTAAAGAGTAAATGCCAGACATCAGCCCGATCGGCGACGTGCGGCATTAGCCACGGGTCTCGGTTGCTTATAGCATTCAGGACCCACCGGGTATGATGCACGCTCACCTGCTGAGCACACGTCATACCTCAGGAGACGCTTATGGACGTTCATAAATGTCCATATCTGTTAAGGAAATACGTTAAGGGTGCCAATAATTTTGTCCAGCCCATTTTTGGAGTTTGGTGTGACATTATGTCCAATTCGCTTTTTTTCCTTCCTTTTTTGGTTTAGTTCCAATACACACAAAGGGAATAAACATGTGTATAGACAAAACATGTGTTACTGCAATCCTTTTCTGGGAGAAATACTTCGTTTTATAGAAAAATTTCAGGGGTGCCAACATTTATGGCCATGACTGTATGTATGTATATATATATATATATATATATATATATATATATACACACACACACACACAGTATACAGTCAGGTGTGTGGATATATAGTGTATAGACACAGTATACAGTCAGGTGTGTGGATATATATATATATATATAGTGTATATACACAGTATACAGTCAGGTGTGTGGATATATAGTGTATATACACAGTATACAGTCAGGTGTGTGGATATATAGTGTATATACACAGTATACAGTCAGGTGTGTGGATATACACTGTATACTGTGTATCTACACACCATACCGTATACTGTCAGGTGTGTGGATATATAGTGTATAGACACAATATACAGTCAGGTGTGTGGATATACACAGTATACAGTCAGGTGTGTGTGTGTGTGTATATATAGTGTATATACACAGTATACAGTATGGTGTGTAGATACACAGTATACAGTCAGGTGTGTGTATATATAGTATATATATATATATACACAGTATACAATCAGGTGTGTGTATATACACAGTATACAGTCAGGAGTGTGTATATATAGTATATATATATATATATATACACAGTATACAATCAGGTGTGTGTATATACACAGTATACAGTCAGGAGTGTGGATATATAGTGTATATACACAGTATACAGTCAGGTGTGTGTATATACACAGTATACAGTCAAGTGTGTATATATAGTGTGTATACACAGTATACAGTCAGGTGTGTATATATATATATATATATATAGTGTATATACACAGTATACTGTCAGGGTATATATATATATAGTGTATATACACAGTATACTGTCAGGGTATATATATATATATATATATATATATATATATATATATATATATATATATAGTGTATATACACAGTATACTGTCAGGGTATATATATATATATATATATATATATATATATAGTGTATATACACAGTATACAGTCAGGCTCCGCTGTCCTGTTACCTGCTCTCCCAGTCCCCACAGTTACAGCACATCCAGGAAGTGTCCCGCAATCCAGGTGACACAGCTCTTCAGCAGCCTCAGCCATCGCTCTGCGTCTTAACCAATAGGAGAAGCAAGATTCTATATCCACCAATCATCTTCTTAGGGGGGCGGGATTTAATAAGAGACGCCGGGCATTGCGTCATTACTCAAAGCATTGGCTTCTGCGGGGAGGTTTGAAGAATGTTATGTGACCGGAAGAGGCGGGGCTTAGACCTAATGCCTGTGCTCTGCTGCGTGTATAGGAGAGCTGAGAGAGAGCAGGAAGCTGCTTCTGCCCTGGATGACACACTGGTGGAGGGGGTGGAGTGTGGTGACAGTACTATAGGTGGCACAATGTGCACCCTCTTCTGTACTAAACACACGTTGTGCATTGATGAAAAAAAAAGAATAGTTTTTTAGTTGTTTTTTTTTTTTGCTTTTACCCCTTAACCCCTTAAGGACTCAGGGTTTTTTCGTTTTTGCACTTTCGTTTTTTCCTCCTTACCTTTAAAAAATCATAACCCTTTCAATTTTCCACCTAAAAATCCATATTATGGCTTATTTTTTGCGTCGCCAATTCTACTTTGCAGTGACATTAGTCATTTTACCTAAAAATGCACGGCGAAACGGAAAAAAAAATCATTGTGCGACAAAATCGAAAAAAAAATGCCATTTTGTAATTTTGGGGGCTTCCGTTTCTACGCAGTGCATATTTCGGTAAAAATTACACCTTATCATTATTCTGTAGGTCCATACGGTTAAAATGATATCCTACTTATATAGGTTTGATTTTGTCGCACTTCTGGAAAAAATCATAACTACATGCAGGAAAATTTATACGTTTAAAAATGTCATCTTCTGACCCCTATAACTTTTTTATTTTTCCACGTATGGGGCGGTATGAGGACTCATTTTTTGCGCCGTGATCTGAAGTTTTTATTGGTATGATTTTTGTTTTGATCGGACTTTTTGATCACTTTTTATTCATTTTTTAATGTTATAAAAAGTTACCAAAATACGCTTTTTTGGACTTTGGAATTTTTTTGCGCGGACGCCATTGACCGTACGGCTTAATTAATGATATATTTTTATAGTTCGGACATTTACGCACGCGGCGATACCACATATGTTTATTTTTATTTTTTTTACACTGTTTTATTTTTCTTATGGGAAAAGGGGGGTGATTCAAACTTTTATTAGGGAAGGGGTTAAATGACCTTTATTAACACTTTTTTTTTTACTTTTTTTTTGCAGTGTTATAGGTCCCATAGGGACCTATAACACTGCACACACTGATCTTTCATCCTGATCACAGGCGTGTATTAACACGCCTGTGATCAGCATTATCGGCGCTTGACTGCTCCTGCCTGGATCTCAGGCACGGAGCAGTCATTCGTCGATCGGACACCGAGGAGGCAGGTAAGAGCCCTCCCGGTGTCCGATCAGCTGTTCGGGACGCCGTGATTTCACCGCGGCGGTCCCGAACAGCCCGACTGAGCAGCCGGGATACTTTCAGTTTCACTTCCTGCGTCGTTAAGGGGTTAAAGGGGTAGTCCAGTGGTGAAAAACTTATCCCCTATCCTAAGGATAGGGGATAAGTTTGAGATCTGGGGGGGGTTCCGACCTCAATACATCTCTATGGCAGAGCCAGAGATTGCTGAAGGCAGCGCTTCGGCTCTGCCATAGAGTTGTATTGAGGGGGCGTGTCAGCCGCCGCTTTGTGCGTAGGTCGACACGCCCCTTTCCCGCCCCCTTTAAAGAGCACCTGTCATCAACTAAACTTTCCCTAATCCCCCTGCCCATCTGTCCCTTACTGTAACTAAGCCTATCCCTGTGTTTATTTTGGGTGTAAACCGCATGTAAATAGCTTTATAGCTTCGGTAGCTCAGGAGCGCTCTTTCACAGAGGAGCGGAAGGAGGCGTGTCCCGGCAGGTGTGACGTCACATGAAGCCAGGCCGGGACTGCTGCTTCCGCCCTCTTCTTGTATTCTGCACTATCTCCCAGCAGCGCGCATACAAGACCTGTTGCTGGTCAAGTATAAGGATAAGAGGGATGTCCTTATGCTGACCACTATTCATGGTAACGGCAGCTCACCTGTCCCTGTGCGAGGTACCACAACACCGGTCCTCAAGCCTGATTGTATTCTGGACTACAATCGGTATATGGGGGGAGTTGATCTTTCTGATCAAATCCTGAAGCCATATAACGCCATGCGGAAAACACGGGTATGGTACAAGAAAGTTGCGGTCTACTTGGTACAGGTTGCCATGTACAACTCTTTTGTACTGTACCAGAACTCTGGCAACAAAGGGACATTCCTCCAGTTCCAAGAAGAAGTCCTAAAGGTCCTGATCTTTGCTGACCGGGAAAGAGCAGGTGGACTTCCCAAGGAACTGAAGATATAGGTGCCAGGATCGTCCCAGGCCAACACTTTCCAGGTGAGGTCCCCCACACTGGAAAGAAGGGACGATCCCAGAAAAAATGCAGAGTGTGTTACAAGAGGGGGATACGGAAGGACACCACCTATCAATGTGACACTTGCATCCGGGCCTCTGCATAGGCTGCTTCAGGGAGTATCACACTTTCATGCAGTACTAAATTTTCCCTTTTCATTTTAATTTTCCATAATTTGACCCCAATGTACCAAGTCCAGAGTACATTCCAAATTTTAACCCATAAAACCACTAAATTGCCCAAAAAACTGTCAAAAAAAAAACAAAAAAAAAAAAACTGATAAGATCTCTGGGGGTATTTTTTTTCTCTGGGTCATGGGTCACTGAGTCACTATCATCGGGGACTTTTTATGTTGCCTCAAATGCGCAGCGCTCTCTCTCCACCTGAGCGGGTGCGCATTTGAGGCAACAGGTTAGGGACGGTCACACACATCACATTCCCAGAATGATGATTCAGGGCATAGGGTTTGGGGTGGGCATATTTTTTAGTTTTGGCTATGCTCTGGGTCATCATTCTGGGAACATAACCTGTGTTATCCTTTTATGTCCCACTGTACCCCTTGTTAGTAATTAGTGTACCCCATATAATGCCCCTTGAGGGGGGGGGGTCCCACTGTTCTGGCTCCATAGGCAGAAGCTCAAGGCCCCTGACTGCCCTCCTGTTCCTCCGTGACCAGTGTGCACCCGGAGATCCGTTTTACGCCCAGTTATGAGGTATGTCCTTTTTCCAAAGAAATGTATTTACAAATTTAAATGCTGCTTTTCTGGCAGTAAATGCGGCATTACGTGCCTTGAGGGGTGTAGTTTCCAAAATAGTATGCCATGTGTTTTTTTTTTTGCTGTCCTGGCACCATAGGGGCTTCCTAAATGCAACATGCCCCCAAAAAAACATTTCAGAAAAATTTGCTTTGCAAAATCCAAATGTGACTCTTTCTCTTCTGAGCATTGTAGTTCGCCCACAGAGCACTTGACGTGCACATATGACGTATTTCCATACCCAGAAGAGAAGGGGTTACAAATTTTGGGGGGCATTTTCTCCTATTACCCCTTGTAAAAATTTAAAATTTGGGGGAAAACTAGTTTTTTAGTGAAAAAAATACATTTACACATCCAACTTTAACGTAAAGTCATCAAACACCTGTGGGGTGTTAAGGCTCACTGGACCCCTTGTTACGTTCCTTGAGGGGTGTAGTCTCCAAAATAGTATGCCCTGTGGGGGGGGGGGGGGGGGGTTTGCTGTCCTGGCACCATAGGGGCTTCCTAAATGTGACATGCCCCCCAAAAACCATTTTAGAAAAACTCACTCTCCAAAATCCCACTGTTGCTCCTTCCCTTCTGAGCCCTCTACTGCGCCCGCCGAACACTTTACATACACATATGAGGTATTTCCTTACTCGAGAGAAGTTGGGTTACAAATTTTAAGCAAATGTCTCTCTTTTTACCCCTTGTAAAAATGCAAAAACTGGGTTTACAAGAACATGCCAGTGTAAAAAATGAAGATTTTGAATGCTGCTATTCCTGTGAAACACCAAAAGGGTTAACAAACCTTTTGAATGTCATTTTGAATACTTTTTATAATGGAGTCATTTATGGGGTATTTCTAATATGAAGGCCCCTCAAATCCACTTTAAAACCTAACTGGTCCCTGAAAAAATCAGATTTTGAAAATTTTGTGAAAAATTGGAAAATTGCTGCTGAACTTTGAAGCCCTCTGATGTCTTCCAAAAGTAAAAACATGTCAACTTTATGATGCAAATATAAAGTAGACATGTTGTATATGTGAATCAATATATAATTTATTTGGAATATTCATATACCTTATAACCAGTGAGCTTCAAAGTAAAAAAAAAATGCAAACGTTTCAATTTTTTAATCAAATTTTGGAATTTTTCACCAAGAAATGATACAAATATCGACAAAATGTTACCGCTAACATAAAGTAGAATATGTCACAAAAAAACAATCTCGGAATCAGAATGAAAGGTAAAAGCATCCCAGAGTTATTAATGCTTGAAGTGACAGTGGTCAGATGTTAAATTTTTTTTAGCTGTGGTCACTGTGGTCCTTAAGGTATATTTGGGCTGGGTCCTTAAGGGGTTAAGGGGTTTAATATCTGGTGCATCTTACACTGTGTGCTCAGTCTACACCAGCTCTGAGGTGGTATAGTCAAAGACTTTAGAAAATGAACTGCAATTTAACCTCTTCAGGACATAGGGCGTATGGATACGCCCTGCATTCCGAGTCCTTAAGGACCGAGGGCGTATCCATACGCCCGTGGGAATTCCGGTCCCCACCGCTAGCCGGTTGGGGACCGGAGCCGGATGCCTGCTGAAATCGTTCAGCAGGCATCCCGGCATATCGCCCAGGGGGGTCATTATGCCCCCCCATGTCGGCGATCGCCGCAGATCGCTGGACAATTCAGTCCAGCGATCTGCGGCGATTCCGGGTCAATCGGGTCTCCAGTGACCCGGTGACCCGGAATTACTGGCTGTTTGGGGCCGTCTCTGACCATAGCCTGCAGGGGTGAGGTGGCACTGGTGCCACCTCATGATCGCCCTGATTCGTCGGCTGGATTACCGGCCGACCAATCAGGGCGCCTGCTGCGGGTGTCACTCCCGCACCCGCTCCGCCCCTCTAACGGAGGACGTGAGCGGGTGCGGGACGTGCACCCCAGGTGCTGGGGACCCCGATCCCCGGCGTCAATGTTGGGATCGGGGCCCCAGGAGCAGCGGCGGCGGCGGGACTGACCTCATGCGGCTGGATCGTTGGAGGTGAGTGACAGCCTCCTGCTGTTGCTTAGCAACAGCTCCCAGCATGCAAAAAGGGCATGCTGGGAGCTGTAGTTATGCAACAGCAGGAGGCAGACCACCACAACTCCCAGCATTCCCTTATGGGCATGCTGGGACTTATGGTTTTGCAACAGCTGGAGGCACATTTTTTCTATGGAAAAGTGTACCTTCAGCTGTTGTATAACTACAACTCCCAGCTTGCACAAACAGCTAAAGTGCATGCTGGGAGTTGTAGTGGTGCATCTGCTGAACCACAACTCCCAGCATGCCCGTTGGCTGTCGGTGACTGCCTAACTCAGTGTTTCACGACTGGTGTGCCTCCAGCTGTTGCAAACTCCAACTCTCAGCAGTCAATGTACACCATGCACCGTACATGCTGGGAGTTGTAGTTTTGCAACAGCTGGAGGCACACTGGTTGTGAAACACTGAGTAAGGTCACAAACTCAGTGATACATAACCAGTGTGCCTACAGTTGTTGCAAAACTACAACTCTCAGCAGTCACCGACAGCCAACGGGCATGCTGGGAGTTGTAGTTATGCAACAGCTGGATGTCCCCCCCCCCAATGTGAACGTACAGGGTACACTCACATGGGCGGAGGATTACAGTAAGTATCTGGCTGCAAGTTTGAGCTGCCGCAAATTTTCTGCTGCAGCTCAAACTGCCAGCGAGAAACTACTGTGAACCCCCCGACCGTGCCACTGTACCCTAAAAACACTACACTACACTAACAAAAAATAAAATAAAAAGTAAAAAACACTACATATACACATACCCCTACACAGCCCCCCTCCCCTCCCCAATAAAAATGAAAAACGTCTGGTACGCCACTGTTTCCAGAACTGAGCCTCCAGCTGTTGCAAAACAACAACTCCCAGTATTGTCGGACAGCCGTTGACTGTCCAGGCATGCTGGGAGTTTTGCAACAGCTGGAGGCACCCTGTTTGGGAATCACTGGCGTAGAATTCCCCTATGTCCGCCCCTATGCAAGTCCCTAATTTAGGCCTCAAATGCGCATGGCGCTCTCACTTTGGAGCCCTGTCGTATTTCAAGGCAACAGTTTAGGGACACATATGGGGTATCGCCGTACTCGGGAGAAATTGTGTTACAAATTTTGTAAACTTTTTTGTAAACTTTTTAAAAATGTGAAATTTTTGGGAAAACAAGCATTTTAGATTAAAAAAAAAATTTTTTTTTTTACATATGCAAAAGTCGTGAAACACCTGTGGGGTATAAAGTTTCACTTAACCCCTTGTTTCGTTCCCCGAGGGGTCTAGTTTCCAAAATGGTATGCCATGTGTTTTTTTTTTTTGGTGTTCTGGCACCATAGGGGCTTCTTAAATGCAACATGCCCCCCAAAAACCATTTCAGAAAAACGTACTCTCCAAAATCCCCTTGTCGCTCCTTCCATTCTGAGTCCTCTACTGCGCCTGCCGAACACTTTACATAGACATATGAGGTATGTGCTTACTCGAGAGAAATTGGGCTACAAATATAAGTATAAATTTTCTCCTTTTACCCCTTGTAAAAATTCAAAAATTGGGTCTACAAGAACATGTGAGTGTTAAAATGAAGATTGTGAATTTTCTCCTTCACTTTGCTGCTATTCGTGTGAAACACCTAAAGGGTTAAAACGCTGACTGAATGTCATTTTGAATACTTTGGGGGGTGTAGTTTTTATAATGGGGTCATTTATGGGGTATTTCTAATATGAAGACCCTTCAAATCCACTTCAAACCTGAACTGGTCCCTGAAAAATACCGAGTTTGAAAATTTTGTGAAAAATCGGAAAATTGCTGCTGACCGTTGAAGCCCTCTGGTGTCTTCCAAAAGTAAAAACACGTCAATTTTATGATGCAAACATAAAGTAGACATATTGTATATGTGAACCAAAAAAAAATGTATTCGTAATATCCATTTTCCTTACAAGCAGAGAGCTTCAAAGTTAGAAAAATGCAAAATTTTCAAATTTTTCATCAAATTTACGGATTTTTCACCAAGAAAGGATGCAAGTATCGACAAAAATTTACCACTATGTTAAAGTAGAATATGTCACGAAAAAACATTCTCGGAATCAGAATGATAGGTAAAAGCATTCCAGAGTTATTAATGTTTAAAGTGACAGTGGTCAGATGTGCAAAAAACGCTCCGGTCCTTAAGGCCAAAATGGGCTCCGTCCTGAAGGGGTTAAATGGTCACTGTCATATTCAAAAACTTTATCCTTTGTAAACATTATCCTTACTAAAAAAAAAAATAATAATAATAAAAAAAAAAGATCTCCTTAATATACCAATAGACTGAGAAACCTGTATAGGTAATCTCACAACCCAAATCAGATACACTACAATGCTTCAATATACAAATCCTATACTTGAAGTGCATAAAACATAAATTTTATTCATAGTTCAAACACGTTTTTGTCACCACTCCCTATTATTGACAAGTATGACGTTATCAGGGGAGTAAAAGGTAATAAGGGAACTTGAGTATTAGCAAACCAAGAAATTTGGTCAGGTTCCACCAGACCCTAAACCGCTGATCTGACCATTTGCTTGACCACACAAGGTTCTCCCTTACTACCTAGCTGATGGTTTGTGTATGGTTATACAGTTACACTATTAAAATGTGTGTGGATGTAATAGACCCCACTAGGCAAGGTCTATAGATGAGATGGGAAAACCACAGAAAACAGGAGAGACATATTGGGGAGCATCAGATAAAACATATATACTTTAATTTTTTCATTAAGTCCCTCTGGCGCCATGCTGTCCAGATAAAATACCTAGTGTTTTCCCTAAGTAAAAGGGTTTTATCAAGGTCTCCACCTCTAGGGGACAAATTAATATTATTTTAATGCCACAAAAGGTTAACGCCTTGGTATCTCCTCTATGGAAGGTATTCACATGTTTCTACAATGGTTTATCATGTTTATTTCTGATCTCCTCAATATGTTCCAATACCTGTTTCCTCAATTCCCTGATGGTCTTTCCCACATACTGCAAGCCACAAAAGCAGTTTGCTAAGTACATCCCCCCCTTTCATGCAGCAGTTTATGAAATCCTGAATGACATTATTTTTGCCAGTGTGTGGGTTACAGAAGGTCTTGGTTTTGGTCATGAACCCACACGCTTTGCAGTGACCACAGCTAAAATTCCCTTTCTGTACAGTCTTCCCTAACCATGTTGGGACGGCTGTCTGTGAGGGTATTGAATAGCTTTGTGCTAGCTTGTCACCTAAGTTTTGTTATAAGTCTCAATTGCATCCTTCAGGTCATCATTCATCAATGAAACATGGCAATATTTTTGTAAGATTGACTGACTGTGCGGGGCTCTTTGGTCATAAGTGCCTATCATCCTAGAACAACCCCTTTTTTCTTAGGGATTAGCAATTGTTCCCTCTGAGTACCCAAAGTCTTCTTATGGGCTTTTACTAATGTATATCTTGGGTACCTGTCACGCTTCGCGCTCCGGCTGCTAGAGCATTGTTCCTGTGTCCCCAGCTGCCGGCGGGGCTGGGATTTGCATTGCGGGACGAACCCACATGCGAATCCCAGACCTTCACGCTACGTTAGTTGACTTCGCACCTTTTCCGCCAGCCTTGACCTTCTGCTACTTTTGACTACGCTACTGCCTTATCCTTTGGTATCTCACCTTGCCCAGCTACCTGTGTGGTCGAGCCGTGTCGGGGGTAAAGACCTGGGTGTCGCCTGCCGCAGCAAGCCCATCCTGCCTTGCGTTGGGCTCTTGTGAAGACCAGCGGCACCTTAGACTCCGCTCCCTTATACGGTCCGAGTCATCAGCCACACAGGTTAGAGGATCCACATCTAGCTCAGTAACAGTACCCCTGATTAGTAATGTGTTGTCTCAATTTTTCTGCCTGTCTACAATATTTGACAATCTCTGAACAGTTTCTCCTTAGGCGGAGATACTACCGCTTTGGTATCTCCTGCTTAAGGAGGGCCAGATGGCAGCTCTCCCACTTCAAGAGGATATTGGTGACTGTCTTTTTCCGATAGATAGTGGTGTGTAAATTGCCCGTGTGGTCCTTTGTAGTTAGAATGCCTAAAAACGGCAAAGAAGATGTATCAGTCTCAAAAGTAAAGTGTAACCCAACAGAATTGATGTTCAACGAGGCAACAAATGTGGCATAATTCTCTATATAGCGGGACAACATTAGGGTGTAGTCCGCAAAGCATTCCTCATCATCAGTGAACACCTGTGTCGCTTCCCACCAGCCCAGGAGCAGATTTGTGTGTGGGAGAACATGGGCTCCTCATCGTGGTGCCCCTGAGCTGGTTGAAAGAACAGCCATCAAAGAGAAAGTATTCTAGTAAATAAGACCATTGTGTTTGTGGAAGTGTACCCCTCTAGTGGATTAATAGTACTCAACCTCATGTAATCCTACATGGTGTGGGCTAGAGGAATAAAGCGCCTCCACGTCTACGCTTGTCAAGATCGTCTGGAAATCTAGGAAAAGACCCTCTATTTTACCCAGAAGGTCCATGGTATCCCTGGTATGTGAGGACAAGGAAAGAACAACGTTTCTTAATACCCTGACAGAACAAAGTTTCTTAATACCCTGTCTATACAGTGGGGATCAAAAGTTTGGGCACCCCAGGTAAAAAATTGTATTAATGTGCATAAAGAAGCCAAGGAAAGATGGAAAAATCTCCAAAAGGCATTAAATTACAGATTAGACATTCTTATAATATGTCAACAAAAGTTAAATTTTGGCAGGTGTCTTTTATTCCATCTTCCACGAATACATGGCGTGCGGGGGAGCAGAGGGGTGCTGGAGACTCAGGTAACGGGCCGTATTGCGCGCATGCGCTTCTTCAGACCTAGGTGTGCACGTCCGGGGGTAACGAACAATTGCATACAAAGAAACATGAGGATATAATGGAAACTAGGTTAAAAGCAATCCCTTTGTATGTGAATCAGTAGTAACCGTATCAGTATTTATAGTAGTACATTCATTTCGTTATGGTCATTAAGACCTAAAATACCTGTAGCTTCTGTACGTAAGATCCAACGTGCCTCCTTCATCAATAATGTCTTATTCATATCATGTGCATGTTCCACACGTTCCAGGGCAGCAAACTGTAACGCTCCTGGATCACCATCGTGTGTATCATGCATATGATCTATAAAACGCACGGAGCCTTTTTTGGTTTTTAGTGATCGCCAATGTTCTCTTATTCTATGAAAAAGAGGTCTAATGGTTTTGCCGATATAAAAATATCCGCAAGTACACTTTAAGCAATAAACCACATGGGTCGAGCTGCATGTTATATATTGTTTAACATTAACAAGAAAGCCTCCCAATCTTATCTCCTTCGCCTGTGAATTATGCACCGTTATCCTTGGAAGAGCTGGAGGCAACTTTCTTTTTTCTTTTGTTCTGATTCATAATACATATATACATACGTCATACACACATCATACATGCATAACCTACACACATATATATATATATATATACACACACACACACACACACATCATACATGCATAACCTACACACACACACATACATATATATATATATATATATATACACACACACACATCATACATGCATAACCTACACACACATCATGCATATATAATACATACATCATATATACATATGCACACCATACATAATACATACACAAATCCATAATATATACATATACACATCATACATAAATACATCATACATACAGTACATACATAACATATATATATGGATTTGTGTATGTATTATGTATGTGTGCATATGTATGTATGATGTATGTATTATATATGTATGTATTTATGCATTATGTATATATATATATATATATTATACATACATAATGCATAAATACAAACATCATACATATATAATACGTACATACATAATATACACATGCACACATCATACATCCATAATACATACATAATACACACACCATACATACATAATACACACAATACATACATATTACACACACCATACATACATATTACACACATCATACATACATATTACACACATCATACATACATATTACACACATCATACATACATAATACACACACCATACATACATATTACACACATCATACATACATAATACACACACCATACATATATATTACACACACCATACATACATATTACACACATCATACATACATAATACACACAATACATACATATTACACACACCATACATACATATTACACACATCATACATACATATTACACACATCATACATACATATTACACACATCATACATACACATTACACACATCATACATATTACACACATCATACATACATATTACACACACCATATATACATATTACACACATCATACATACATATTACACACCATACATACATATTACACACATCATACATACATATTACACACAATACATACATATTACACACACCATATATACATATTACACACCATACATACATATTACACACACCATACATACATACATACATACATCATACATACATATTACACACAATACATACATATTACACACACCATACATACATATTACACACACCATACATACATATTACACACCATACATACATATTACACACATCATACATACATATTACACACATCATACATACATATTACACACACCATACATACATATTGCACACATCATACATACATATTGCACACACCATACATACATATAATACACCATACATACATATTACACACACCATACATACATATTACACACACCATACATACATACTACACACACCATACATACATACTACACACCATACATACATATTACACACACCATACATACATATTACACACATCATACATACATATTACACACACCATACATACATATTACACACACCATACATACATATTACACACATCATACATACATATTACACACACCATACATACATATTGCACACACCATACATACATATTACACACACCATACATACATATAATACACCATACATACATATTACACACATCATACATACATATTACACACATCATACATACATACATATTACACACATCATACATACATATTACACACATCATGCATACATATTACACACCATACATACATATTGCACACATCATACATACATATTACACACACCATACATACATATAATACACCATACATACATATTACACACATCATACATACATATTACACACATCATACATACATACATATTACACACATCATACATACATATTACACACATCATGCATACATATTACACACCATACATACATATTACACACACCATACATACATATTACACACACCATACATACATATTGCACACATCATACATACATATTACACACACCATACATACATATTACACACACCATACATACATATTACACACATCATACATACATATTACACACACCATACATACATATTACACACACCATACATACATATTACACACACCATACATACATATTACACACACCATACATACATATTACACATCATACATACATATTACACACATCATACATACATATTACACACATCATACATACATATTACACACATCATACATACATATTACACACACCATACATACATATTACACACACCATACATACATATTACACATCATACATACATATTACACACACCATACATACATATTACACACACCATACATATTACACACATCATACATACATATTACACACATCATACATACATATTACACACACCATACATACATATTACACATCATACATACATATTACACACATCATACATACATACATATTACACACATCATACATACATACATATTACACACACCATACATACATACATATTACACACACCATACATACATATAATACACCATACATACATATTACACACATCATACATACATATTACACACATCATACATACATACATACATATTACACACATCATACATACATATTACACACATCATGCATACATATTACACACCATACATACATATTACACACACCATACATACATATTGCACACATCATACATACATATTACACACATCATACATACATATTACACACACCATACATACATATTGCACACATCATACATACATATTGCACAAATCATACATACATATTACACACACCATACATACATATTACACACACCATACATACATATTACACACATCATACATACATATTACACACATCATACATACACATTACACACACCATACATACATATTACACACACCATACATACATATTACACATCATACATACATATTACACACATCATACATACATATTACACACATCATACATACATATTACACACATCATACATACATATTACACACACCATACATACATATTACACACACCATACATACATATTACACATCATACATACATATTACACACATCATACATACATATTACACACACCATACATACATATTACACACACCATACATATTACACACATCATACATACATATTACACACACCATACATACATATTACACACATCATACATACATACATATTACACACATCATACATACATACATATTACACACACCATACATACATACATACATATTACACACACCATACATACATATTACACACATCATACATACATATTACACACACCATACATACATATTACACATCATACATACATATTACACACATCATACATACATACATATTACACACATCATACATACATACATATTACACACACCATACATACATACATACATACATATTACACACACCATACATACATATTACACACATCATACATATTACACACACCATACATACATATTACACACACCATACATATTACACACACCATACATATTACACACATCATACATACATATTACACACATCATACATACATATTACACATCATTCATACATACATATTACACACATCATACATACATATATATTACACACACCATACATACATACATATTACACACACCATACATACATATTACACACATCATACATACATACATACATATTACACACACCATACATACATATTACACACATCATACATACATATTACACATCATTCATACATACATATTACACACATCATACATACATACATATTACACACATCATACATACATATATATTACACACACCATACATACATACATATTACACACACCATACATACATACATATTACACACACCATACATACATATTACACACATCATACATACATATTACACATCATTCATACATACATATTACACACATCATACATACATACATATTACACACATCATACATACATATATATTACACACACCATACATACATACATATTACACACACCATACATACATACATATTACACACACCATACATACATATTACACACATCATACATACATACATACATATTACACACACCATACATACATATTACACACATCATACATACATACATTCCACCCCCCTCCCGTCCTCGGTCTGTGCACTTTTCTCACCTGAGGCAGCCATGTTGGGGTCAGAGGCCGGGCGCGTCCACTCCCATCTGCTGCACACTTTGCACCATCGCCCACTTCTTCCTCATGCCGAGGAATGGACACTCGGTGCCAGGAGTTGCGGCCAGGAGCATCTCAGGAGGTGGAAGGACACGTGCACAGCTGTGGGGCAGCCCCTGCGCCTGCAGTTAGCTCAGCAGTGTGCACGGCCGGGGAAGGGGGGAGGAGCGGCCCGGAGGAAGGGGGAAAGAGTTGCCCAGAGGAAGGGGGGATAGAGCGGCTGGAGGACGGGGGATAGAGCGGCTGGAGCCACAAATAAAAAAAAAATAAAAAATGCTTTTTTACACATTCCCCAGACGCCCCGGCCATCCGGTGTGCCCTGAAAGACATCCATGGCGAACTATGGCCGCGTGCCCACAGAGGGGGCTCGGCGTGCCACCTGTGGCACGCGTGCCATAGGTTCGCCATCACTGTTCTAAGCAGTTGTCTAGAAATCTGAAACTGAAAATAGTTGACACTCACAAAGCTGGAGAAGGCTATAAGAAGATAGCAAAGCGTTTTCAGATATCAATATCCTCTGTTTGGAATGTAATTAAGAAATGGCAGTCATCAGGAACATACATATTACACACATCATACATACATACATATTACACACATCATACATACATACATATTACACACACCATACATACATACATATTACACACACCATACATACATATAATACACCATACATACATATTACACACATCATACATACATATTACACACATCATACATACATACATATTACACACATCATACATACATATTACACACATCATGCATACATATTACACACCATACATACATATTACACACACCATACATACATATTGCACACATCATACATACATAATACACACATCATACATACATATTACACACACCATACATACATATTGCACACATCATACATACATATTGCACAAATCATACATACATATTACACACACCATACATACATATTACACACACCATACATACATATTACACACACCATACATACATATTACACACATCATACATACACATTACACACACCATACATACATATTACACACACCATACATACATATTACACATCATACATACATATTACACACATCATACATACATATTACACACATCATACATACATATTACACACATCATACATACATATTACACACACCATACATACATATTACACATCATACATATTACACACATCATACATACATACATATTACACACATCATACATACATACATATTACACACATCATACATACATACATATTACACACACCATACATACATACATATTACACACACCATACATACATATTACACACATCATACATACATACATACATATTACACACACCATACATACATATTACACACATCATACATACATACATTCCACCCCCCTCCCGTCCTCGGTCTGTGCACTTTTCTCACCTGAGGCAGCCATGTTGGGGTCAGAGGCCGGGCGCGTCCACTCCCATCTGCTGCACACTTTGCACCATCGCCCACTTCTTCCTCATGCCGAGGAATGGACACTCGGTGCCAGGAGTTGCGGCCAGGAGCATCTCAGGAGGTGGAAGGACACGTGCACAGCTGTGGGGCAGCCCCTGCGCCTGCAGTTAGCTCAGCAGTGTGCACGGCCGGGGAAGGGGGGAGGAGCGGCCCGGAGGAAGGGGGAAAGAGTTGCCCAGAGGAAGGGGGGATAGAGCGGCTGGAGGACGGGGGATAGAGCGGCTGGAGCCACAAATAAAAAAAAAATTAAAAATGCTTTTTTACACATTCCCCAGACGCCCCGGCCATCCGGTGTGCCCTGAAAGACATCCATGGCGAACTATGGCCGCGTGCCCACAGAGGGGGCTCGGCGTGCCACCTGTGGCACGCGTGCCATAGGTTCGCCATCACTGTTCTAAGCAGTTGTCTAGAAATCTGAAACTGAAAATAGTTGACACTCACAAAGCTGGAGAAGGCTATAAGAAGATAGCAAAGCGTTTTCAGATATCAATATCCTCTGTTTGGAATGTAATTAAGAAATGGCAGTCATCAGGAACAGTGGAAGTTAAAGCAAGATCTGAAAGACCAAGAAAAATATCAGACAGAACAGCTCGCAGGATTGTGAGAAAAACAATTCAAACCCCACGTTTGACTGCACAATCCCTCCAGAAAGATCTGGCAGACACTGGAGTTGTGGTTCACTATTCCACTATAAAGAGATACTTGTACAAATATGGTCTTCATGGAAGAGTCATCAGAAGAAAACCTCTTCTACATCCTCACCACAAAAATCAGCTTTGAACTTTGCAAATGAACATATAGACAAGGTTGATGCATTTTGGAAACAAGTTCTGTGGACCGATGAGGTTAAAATTGAACTTTTTGGCCGGAATGAGCAAAGGTACGTTTGGAGAAGAAGGGGAACAGAATTTAATAAAAAGAACCTCTGTCCAACTGTTAAGCATGGGGGTGGATCAATCATGCTTTGGGGTTGTATTGCAGCCAGCGGCACACTTTACCTGGGGTGCCCAAACTTTTGATCCCTACTGTATATATTCCGACATTGTGCGCCAAACTTCCTATACCCGACACAATCGGTCGCCCCTTAAGTGAAATAAGTGTGCAAACAGTATTCTGCTCTGAATAACTCCATGTGGGAATTCTTGTTTTTGCAAAAGCAGCCATTACAGATACGACATAAGATGCCATTCAGCTTTTCTAGGCTCCTTAATGGAAAATCTGTCTGGTTGTGCACTAACACATCCCCTGCTCCTAAATTGCTGAATAATAAAACAGTTATGTCAGACTTGTATATGTTTAATAACATGTACAATACACACACAAAATGCTAAAAAAAAAATGGCTGAAATAAGTTTCAAAGTATACTTCCAAATTAAAACATGCCTCCAATATATACATGAAAAACAAGCAATGTTAGGAGCATTTCTGCCTTAAAATACAAGTGAATTTCTGCCTCTAATTTACACCATGTGAATTCAGCTTGAGAATTATTTGCGTTTATTCATGTCTCTTCTGCGCCTACACTTCACCCAACTTATATTTTCTCATAAAAGTCCTTGTGATTTCTTCCCTTTTCTATATTCTGACCACTTCTTTCTCCCAATTTCACCCATTGTCATCTGCTTCTTTCTCATGAGTCACTGGCGCTCACACAAAGGTGTCTTTCTCTATACAGGGCAATGGGCACATGATCCATACAAAGCCAGAGGGACGTTGGGAACAATAAAGGTTCAGACGGACAAGAGCGTGACGCATGATGAGAGTTCTGCTATTGAAGGAAACTAGAGCAGACAGGCATGAGAGCAGGAAGAAAAACTTACAGTAAATGTCAACCCAGGCCCACTTCAGGATACTAACACCAGCCATAGCTGCTTATGTCTATGACTCAGACTTTTATCATAGAATACATACATAATTACAACAATATGCGTCTGTACATTCAAAGGCTTCTTCTTCTGAAGTAGGGCATCTTCTAAATGGCATGAAGGGGTATTCATGTCATAGATTGTAGGATCTATGGCATACCATAATGAATATTGGGGACCTGACTTCCGAGACCCCCTCTGATCCCGAAAACGAATGGCACCCACCACCTCAATGCTTCAGGCAGCAGTTCTAACCCCTGAGCCACCATGCTGACCAATAGTACTTAGCTGTCTCTGTTTCATATGTTCACTACAATAGAGGGTGACAGCACATATATGGTCAAAGCTAACAAGGCTCCAGGAGTCAGGCACAGTATTGACTGTGAAAAAATAAGCTTCTCACCACAGGACGTCCACTATCAGGGGAAACAGACTCAACCCTAGCGCATCGGGCGCAGGTGCTCCTAGGTCTTTTGGCTCATTGAGGTAATGTACACCAGTTTCTTTTGCATCTGACTCCAATGGTCAGTCTTCTTGTTCCAGTTGGGTGGCATGTCATGCTTAGGCCTAGTCACTCCGGCTGCCAAAGAACCACAAAGTCCTTGGGCAGTTACCAATCTACAGGTTCTGCAGTTGCTTAGGCTTATACACCCTTTCCTGTACCAACCACCTTGATGAGTTCTTACCCTTTTTTTCTGGTAGATCTGTACCACGGATCCTAAATGTTGATCTACACAGGTCTTGGCTGCGGAAACATCTGATTAATTTATAAATGATGGGTGGTAGTGTTCCATCTGATGCCATGATTATGACTGATTTATCTACACATTCCTTTGTACAATGTTCTGTCTGATGCTTCTCCTCATCATTGTATGTAAGGCTTCAATTCTTTTGAGCTCAGCCCTTAGAACTTCCCAGCCCAGCAACTGTCTAGCTTTTCTCTCCATACACTGTCCTCCTCTAGCTGTTGTATGTAGGTTCGGATTCTACGTCATTACCTTCGAAGGTCTTTGCAGACAGGAGGTCTTTGTGCCTCTCTCCTGTATCCCATCCCTCTAAGCACTGCCTAAACCTGCTTCATCACTCTGCTGTCATCTTGGCCAATGGTCTCAATAGGCTGCTCCTTGTCCATCACCCCCTTCCCTTCTTCCCCAGCAAAGAATAACTGTGGCTCTGTCAGCTCTCATCTTCCTCATGGTCTCATCTTCCTAG
The DNA here is from genome assembly GCF_029499605.1 of Hyla sarda. Taxonomy (NCBI): domain Eukaryota; kingdom Metazoa; phylum Chordata; class Amphibia; order Anura; family Hylidae; genus Hyla; species Hyla sarda. The sequence continues at coordinate 66,987,524 of NC_079192.1, forward strand.
CTCTAACCTGCTGGCTACTCCAAAATAGTAGTGATAGATGGTAAAGTGGTAAAAGAGGGGTCGGGCAGATGTCAAGAGATTGAGAAAATGGCGCAGCAAGGAACACAGTTTACAGGATTGGTGATAATATGTATGATCACTGGAGGTTTGACAATCTCAAGAATAAAAGTCTTCAAATGACCCTTGTAAATGTAAGATAAGGCTTAAATGAAAGTGATTTTTCATGGCAGTTGTGCTGCAACGCATCATCTCCTTGAAGTTTTCAGCTAGGTCACATTTGCATATCCTCTTCCTGTGTGGACAACCACTCAAGGTACATGCAGAGGTGTGATCACAGGAAGTTCTACATGCTATGCCGTATACTGCGACACAGGGTTGTTATACTTTTCTCATACTCAACAACAGATAACATAAGACTATGTTCAAACTACGGAATATTCCGTACACTGCAGGGCGCAACATAATCTGCCGGCGCTAGGACCGCGCTAGGACCGCACCGTAATGCGCCGTCTCATAGACAGCTATGCATTCCGTGCAGCCTCCGCACAAAAAATGATGTGTTCATTCTATGTGCGGACACGGAAAATGGAATTTCTATGCTGGAAACATCTGGCACAGAAATTCCACCGTGTGCACAGCGCAGTAAAATCCTGTTGAATTTGACAGGACTTTGCTGCAGCGGAATCTCTGTGTCTTACTCCAATACGGAATCCGGCATGGAAATTCTGCTGATTGAACCTAGCCTAAGACTCCACAAAAAAATCATGCAATTTAAAGAAACTCTGCCTCACATTTTCTGATATAGACACCCCCAGAAAACAGTATCATTGGGGGCAGTGGGATATAGCAGACAGCCCCTGTACAATAACATATAACAACCCCTACCTCTCCAATACCTCGTCATAAAGCACCTCCTTTTATCTCGAGCAATCCATTAATACTGAAAGCCATACAATTCACTGGATAAAATAACAGCAGAAAGTTGCTGCACAGGTTACACATATGATTTGTTTTTCCCTGATGCAGGGTATAGGTTTTCACTAAAGCCTGACTTGCGGAAACCTAAGACGACCCACACAACTCATCAGAGGTAAAGACTCTTTGGAAATCCTTCCAGGGCTCCCTGCGGCCACCACAGAGACTATGTGGACTAATGTGGCTTCTGTAAGATTAACCAATGAGCACAAGAACTTTTTGTGGATGGTTATTCAGGGAGGACTAAATTTGAGTTCATTGATGTATGCCCCCAACCTGTGCAAGACAAGCTAATGCCCCAGTTGCCCATTCATAGATGAACATCTGTGCACCTCTTTTGACAGTGCCTATTTTAACAGGGCTTGTTGGTTGCCCTGAAACATGAACGCTGTGCCCAGGAACATCATGCCATTCAGTGCTTTACTGACTATTTCCTTGGGTTCATGATGCTGATGCAGTCAAGAAGGCCTGGCGCCTAAAGGGGCATTCCAGGAAAAACTTTTTTTTTATATATCAACTGGCTCCAGAAAGTTAAACAGATTTGTAAATGACTTCTATTAAAAAATCTTAATCCTTTCAGTACTTATGAGCTGATGAAGTGGAGTTGTTCTTTTCTGTCTAAGTGCTCTCTGATGACACGTGTCTCGGGAACCGCCAAGTTTAGAAGCAAATCCCCATAGCAAACCTCTTCTACTCTTTGCAGTTCCCGGTACAAGCAGAGATGTCAGCAGAGAGCACTGTTGCCAGACAGAAAACAACAACTCAACTTCAGCAGCTGATAATTATTGAAAGGATTAAAAAATTTTAATAGAAGTAATTTACAAATCTGTTTAACTTTCTAGAGCCAGTTGATTTTTCTGTTTTTTCCTGGAATACCCCTTTAAGAACTGTTTTAAGGATGCTATATGACTGTCCAGGAATCGCCTCCTTTTGAAGAACATATCCTTCCTGGACTGTTGCAGACTGATCTACAGCCTGCTCAGACACTATTCCATATTTAACAGTCCAGCCGCCTATGAAAAAGAAAATTAACATCTCTCTCCATCCCCCTTTTACCTTCATGTGATTTGTCATTCAATAATGCTTCAAACCTGATCTCCCCTCTTTACCACTTTCTTTTCCAACCTGCACCGCCTATCAGAGTCTTTAATGCTTTGTTGTCTGACTGGTTTACAACATGTAGGAATGTAAGTGTAGCATGTGGTATGATGTAGTGTAGCATGTGGTATGCTGTAGTGTAGCATGTGGTATGCTGTAGTGTAGCATGATGTAGTGACCCACTGCTGTATGTTGTACAGTGATTGTTTTAACTTATTCTGTGCTGATTGTGCAGTACATTGAATTGTATGTATTGTTTGATGCCTGGTTGTGAATAAACTTATTTTCAATCAGAAACAGGTTCTCACTAGAGCAAAGAGGCTGTGGCGCTTGTCCATATGTCCACGTCCTTTCATTTGTAGACACTAGAAGAAAAAAAAACTTCAAGGGTACCTCTCATCAAATAAACTTTTGATATATTTTAGATTAATGAATGTTGAATAACTTTCCAATAGCATGTTAATGAAAAATAGGCTTCTTTCTATTGTATTTTTCCCGATCAGTCCTGTCAGCAAGCATTTCTGACTCATGCTGGAGTCCTAAACACTCAGAGCTGCCAGCCTGCTTTGTTCACAACCAAACAGGCTGTGAACAAAGCAGGCTGGCAGCTCTGAGTGTTCTCCTTTGTGAACAAAGCAGACTGGCAGCTCGTAGTGTTTAGGACTCCAGCATGAGTCTGAAATGCTTGCTGCCAGGACTGGTAGGGAGACCCCTAGTGGTCATTTCTTCAAAGTGGAAAATTAAATAGAAAGAAGCATATTTTTTAATAACATGCAATTGTAAAGTTATTCTGCATACATTAATCTATAACATATCAAAAGTTTTTTTGATGAGAGGTACCCTAGAAGATTTTCAGTGTGGAGTCAGCACCATACATCAAATCCAAGCTACATGTGAAGGCGCCCCTTATGCTATTTTTGTAGTGGCATATTGTAAAATAACAAAGTAAAGGGTTGAATGTGTTCTATTAAACAGGATGTAGAATCTCTTCTGGCAGAAATAGCTTGGGAAATTGAGCCTTAAGGCATAACAACAAAACGTGTAGCATGTTTTACTTATGTGACCCCAAGCTGGAGCGTCACAAAACAGGATACCTGATAACTTCAGCACAATACGTTTCTCAGACAGTATTTACATAGTCCTTTTATTTATAGAGTCCTGTTTACTGCTTTGCTCCCACAGGGCTCCTGACACATTTTGCTTTGAGAACTGTAATCTTCATCAGTAGAAACATATCACAGTGCCTCTACTCTCAATCTCTTGATTCTTTTATTTTTTAATTTTTTTGTCTAGGGAAGTTTTTCACAACCAGGGTGCCTCCAGCTGTTGCAAAACTACAACTCTCAGCATGCCCGGACAGCCAACGGCTGTCCGGGCATGCTGGGAGTTGTAGTTTTGCAACAGCTGGAGGCACCCTGGCTGGAAAACACTGGTCTAGGGTAAATGCACATGGATTTCAATTTCTCATATATATGCTGCATCATTTTCAAGCCCAGAAACTGACCTTTGGTGCGGTTTTTAAGGCCATATTGGCACGACTGAATTTTCCGAGCGAAATCCAGCAGAAAAATTCTGTTCAGGAATTCCGTTGAAGCAGAGTCCCATTGTTTTCAATCGAATTCTGCTGCATTGTGCACACAATGGAATTTCCACTGCAGAAACTTCGATTTCAGCGTCCGCCACATAAACAAACATTAAGGCTAGGTTCAGACTACGGAATCTCCGGGCAGAAAAATTCTGAGTTCCGCCTGCGCCGACTGAATAAGTCGGCGCTAGGACCGCACGGACACTGCAGTCTCCCATAGACTGCAATGTGTTCCGCGAGGAATTCCGCCTGAAGAAAGAGCACCGCCTTTCTTCAGGCGGAAATTTCTAAGCGGATTTACTAAGCGGATTTTCCGCTTCACAAATTCCGAAGTGTGAATTTGGGAACGGAAAACCATTCACTACACTAGACATTTTAGCAAGCGGAATTTCTGACGGAAATTTTACGGAAATTCCGTAGTCTGAACCTAGCCTAATTCTTTCGACTGAATCTATTCGGAAATCCATTGCAGTCTATGGATATGGCGTATTACCAAGTGGTCTTAGTGCCGGCATGTTCCAGCCAGCACCCGCTATTTGCGGAATGACCGTCCTCGTTTTCCGGATGGATATTCCGCAAATTTTTTGTTGTGTGAACAAAACCTTAGGGGTTCTCCAAGAGCGGATTTTCGCAGCGGATTTCGCTGCGTATCCGCTGGTGAAGGCCCGCTCTATGCTGTCTTTACATGTGCCTGCTCGTAGCGGCAATACACTTGCCAGATTTTACTCAAAAATTCTGTGGACACCAGGACTCACAAGTTCATAGAATTTCACATATTTCTTCCCTTCTTCTGAAGACACCACTAAAGCCTAGATGGAAAGATATAATGGAGGAGATTTATTAAAACCTGTCCAGAGGAAAAGTTGCCCAGTTGCCCATAGCAACCAATCAGATGACTTCTTTCATTTTGCAGAGGCCTTTTCAAAAATGAAAGAAGGGATCTGATTGGTTGCTTTGGACAACTCAGCAACTTTTTCTCTGGACAGGTTTAAATAAATCTTCTCCAATATGTGTAGGATTTTAGACATTAATTTTTTCTCTCCATGCTGTGTCATGTAGGTCACAACGGCCATGTGACATATTAGATTCTATAATATACGCTATGCTACGTTTACTGCAACTGGACATAAAACAATCAAGGGAGTACAGAAAGCAGAAGAAAGGGGAGAAGGGATACCATATGGCAATATCAATAGACTGTCCCAAACATAGAAAAAGAAACCGGTATATATACACTGCTCAAAAAAATAAAGGGAACACTAAGATAACACATCCTAGATCTGAATGAATGAACTAATCGTATGAAATACTTTCCTCTTTACATAGTTGAATGTGCTGACAACAAAATCACACAAAAATTATCAATGGAAATCAAATTTATCAACCCATGGAGGTCTGGATATGGAGTCACACTCAAAATCAAAGTGGAAAACCGCACTACAGGCTGATCCAACTTTATGTAATGTCCTTAAAACAAGTCAGAATAAGGCTCAGTAGTGTGTGTGGCCTCCACGTGCCCGTATGACCTCCCTACAATGCCTGGGCATGCTCCTGATGAGGTGGCGGATGGTCTCCTGAGGGATCTCCTCCCAGACCTGGACTAAAGCATCCGCCAACTCCTAGACAGTTTGTGGTGCAACGTGGCGTTGGTGGATGGAGAGAAACATGATGTCCCAGATGTGCTCAATCGGATTCAGGTCTGGAGAACGGGCGGCCCAGTCCATAGCATCAATGCCTTCCTCTTACAGGAACTGCTGAGACACTCCAGCCACATGAGGTCTAGCATTGTTTTGCATTAGGAGGAACCCAGGGCCAACCGCACCAGCATATGGTCTCACAAGGGGTCTGAGGATCTCATCTCGGTACCTAATGGCAGTCAGGCTACCTCTGGCAAGAACATGGAGGGCTGTGCGGCCCCCCCCCCCCAAAGAAATGCCACCCCACACCATTACTGACCCACCGCCACACCAGTCATGCTGGAGGATGTTTCAGGCAGCAGAACGTTCTCCACGGTGTCTTCAGACTCTGTCACATCTGTCACATGTGCTCAGTGTGAACCTGCTTTCATCTGTGAAGAGCACAGGGCACCAGTGGCGAACTTGCCAATCTTGGTGTTCTCTGGCAAATGCCAAATGTCCTGCATGGTGTTGGGCTGTAAGCACAACCCCCACCTGTGGACATTGGGCCCTCATACCACCCTCATGGAGTCTGTTTCTGACCGTTTGAGTGGACACATGCACATTTGTGGCCTGCTGGAGGTCATTTTGCAGGGCTCTGGCAGTGCTCCTCCTGCTCCTCCTTGTACAAACGTGGAGGTAGCGGTCCTGCTGCTGGGTTGTTGCCCTCCTACGGCCTCCTCCACATCTCCTGATGTACTGGCCTGTCTCCTGGTAGCACCTCCATGTTCTGGACACTACGCTGAAAGACACAACAAACCTTCTTGCCACAGCTCGCATTGATGTGCCATCCTGCATGAGCTGCACTACCTGAGCCACTTGTGTGGGTTGTAGACTCCGTCTCATGCTACCACTAGAGTGAAAGCACTACCAGCATTCCAAAGTGACCAAAACATCAGCCAGGAAGCATAAGAACTGAGTAGTGGTCTGTGGTCACCACCTGCAGAACCACTCCTTTATTGGGGGTGTCTTGCTAATTGTCTATAATTTCCACCTGTTGTCTGTTCCATTTGCAAAACATCATGTGAAATTGATTGTCAATCAGTGTTGCTTCCTGAGTGGACAGTGTGATTTCACAGAAGTGTCATTGACTTGGAGTTACATTGTGTTGTTTAAGTGTTCCCTTTATTTTTTGGGGCAGTGTAATAGCAATGGATCCATGTGAAGAAGCAGCCGCTGAGACATACAGTACTTTGTGGCACAGTAAAAGGGTCAATAAACCCTAGCCAAGTGTTTCCCAACCAGGGTGCCTCCAGCTGTTGCAAAACTACTACTCCCAGCATGCACGGGCATGCTGGTAGTTGTAGTTTTTACAACAATCGGGACACACCCTGATAGGGAAACACTGCCTTATACAGTGAGGTAAAAACAATAACAACAAAGGCAGCAGAGATGTCATCTCGGTCCCCATAGAGTGCCACGCAGTAATATTCCGGAAATACGGGACCCCAGGGGAAAAAAAGATCAAAGAACAAACAAAGAAGAAAAGGAAGAAAGCCAGAGCGGAGGGAGAAGAGAGGAAGGGCAACCACTGTTTTGTTGTTTTACATGATTTACAGTAATATTTTCTATACCCTGGGGTCTTCTATACATTTTTATGCCAAGGCACACGATAGCATGGCCAGATAACTCTAATGGCCCCAATGTAGTCAGCTGGTGTCTTCCACCTTCTACACACTTACTTTGCTGTAATGGCCTGATCTCCTGCACTGCTCAGTGCACCAGAATAAATATATAAAAGATTATGAAATCAGATCTCAAGGTATAAGCAGACTAGTGGTTGGCAGTGTACCGTATCTTTCGTCCTATAGGACGCACCGGCGTATAAGACGCACCCAATATTTAGGGGCAAAATCTAAAAAAATTAAGATTTTGAACCCAATAGTGGTCTTCAACCTGCGGACCTCCAGATGTTGCAAAACTACAACTCCCAGCATGCCCGGACAGCCGTTGGCTGTCCGGGCATGCTGGGAGTTGTAGTTTTGCAACATCTGGAGGTCCGCAGATTGAAGACCACTGCATAGGAGGTAATACTCACGTGTCCCCGCCGCTCCGGACCCGTCACCGCTGCCCTGGATGTCGCTCCATCGCTGTCGCCGTGTCCCCGCCGCTCCGGAATGTCTCTGCTGCCGGCCGGGTATCCTCGCTCTCCGTCGCCGCCATCACGTCGTTACGCACGCCGACGCACGTACGCGACGACGTGATGCCGAGGAAGGAGAGCGCCGGCCATACAGGGGATCTCTGAACGGAGAAGACACCGAGGAGGCAGGTAAGGTCCCTCCCGGTGTCCTGTAAGCACTAACCCGGCTATTCAGTCGGGCTGTTCGGGACCGCCGCGGTGAAATCGCGGCGGTCCCGAACAGCCCGACTGAACAGCCGGGTTAGTGTCACTTTCCCTTCAGACGCGGCGGTCAGCTTTGATCGCCGCGTCTGAAGGGTTAATACAGGGCATCACCGCGATCGGTGATGTCCTGTATTAGCCGCGGGTCCCGGCCGTTGATGGCCGCAGGGACCGCCGCGATAGGGGTGTATTCGCCGTATAAGACGCACCGACTTTTTCCCCCCAGTTTTGGGGAAGAAAAAGTGCGTCTTATACGGCGAAAAATACGGTATATGTCCCAATTTGTGGGTATATAGCTAGAGAAATAAGATGTAGCTGGTATGTCTAAAAATGACGTGATTTATTTGAATAAAATAACATTAATATACAAAAAAAAGCTGGTATCTGACCAGGGCCCTTGCTACAGTTCCAGTATTGGTTAATAAAAAAATAAAAAATAAAAACACATTTAAATCAATTTAAAAGTAGTAATATTGAGTAGTAATATTGAAAAGTCATTAATAATTATGCTTAGAGCAAGGTAGCAGCATTTTAAAGAGGTACTCCGGTGAAAACCTTTTTTCTTTTAAATCAACTGGTGGCAGAAAGTTAAACATATTTGTAAATTACTTCTATTAAAAAATCTTAATCCTTCCTGTGCTTATTAGCTGCTGAATACTACAGAGGAAATTCTTTTCGTTTTGGAATGCTCTCTGATGACATCACGAGCACAGTTCTCTCTGCTGACGTTATTATAATAATAATAACGCTTTATTTATTGTCATCCTTAGTGGGATTTGAACCCAAGTCCCCAGCGCTGCTTACCTCTGAGCCACCATGCTGCCCTTGGCATACTTCTGCTCTGCATGGTTGCTAAAATGGACAGAGATGTCAGCAGAGAGCACTGTGCTCGTGATGACATCAGTGTTCCAAAAAGAAAGGAATTTCCTCTGTAGCATTCAGCAGCTAATAAGTACTGGAAGGATTAAGATTTTATAATAGAAGTCATTTACAAATATGTTTAACTTTCTGCCACCAGTTGATTTAAAATAAAAAAGGTTTTCACCGGAGTACCCCTTTAAGACACTGTTTTCCAACTAGGGTGCATCCAGCTGTTGCAAAACTACAACTCCCAGCATGCCCAGACAGCCTTCGGCTGTCCGTGCATGCTGGGAATTGTAGTTTTGCAACAGCTGGAGGCACCCTGGTTGGTAAACACTGGTGTAGGTAGGAGCAGGACTACACAGTCACTAGCTAACTACATTTGAGCAGTTAAAGTGAACAGACCCCTGCTGTGCGCCATGGTATATGGCAGCATCCCTTTATTGACAGAATACGGACATGTAACTAGAATAAGCTGTGTGTACCTACCTAAGCCTAAGTAACTAAAAAAAAATATAAGAGTCAGCTCAATGTTTTTAGTCTGATACATAGAAATTAGAGAATTGGAGCAAATCTCTCCTGCTCTGGACAGTTCCTGACATGGACAGAGGTGGCAGCAGAGAGCACTGTGTTCAGACAGAAAAGAACTATACAACTTTCTCTGGAGCATACAGCAGCTTATAAGTAATGGAAGGATACATTTATATAAATATATATATATATATATATATATATATATATATATATATAAAGAAGTAATTTACAAATCTGTTTAACTTTCTGGCAGCAGTTGATCTGATTAAAAAAATAGTTTTCCACCAGAGTACCCCTTTAATTATGACCATCAGTGTGTCATGAAAGTCATAGATGGTAGGGCCTTGAGGAATGCCAAATGTCAAAGGTATATTACACCTCCACAGAAATATTATGACAAATAGCCAAGTTTAACACACATGTCCAAAGGGGTTGTCATACCTGGATTACCCCTTCCCTAAACGAGGAGTAATTGGCGGTCAACGGATTGTCACCTCTAGAGCAGCAGACACTTTTTGTAGCACCTCATTGCTCTGGCTATCAATCCTCAAGTAATCGATTTCCCTTTGATGACAGGACATATAGTAGTAGTTGTTCGTATGAGACAACCCCTTTAGTTGATGAATTGTCCATCTTCATTATGTAATTTGTACACCTTTTTATTGAATGTGACGTCTTAATGATTTCTATAATTATGCCTCAGCATATCCCCCATACACAAAGAACAAATCAAAAGTCCTTTCTAAACCAAGTTTATAAGAAAAGAAGGTTTTAAACAAAGTCTAGTATGCCAGTAAGAATTTACAACACATCATTCCTCAGTCACTGGCTATACACTTCCCGGTGTTTCACGACCCAGCACAGAAATGGTTACTGAGGTTTACATGCATATCATTTCAGTCTAGGTAGGTGATACAGTTCAAGAGAAATTATCTTATAGGAACATTGGGGGAGATTTATCAAAGGATTTAAACTGGTTTTTCTTGTCTAAATTTGTCGCACAGAAAGTCGCAGTCTAAATCTGTGCGACTTTTCTGCGACTTTTGCTCCAGAGGATTTTTAGAACATGATGCATGCAAGTCTATTTTAGACTGAAATGCATTGAAAAAAAATGCATTGGTGCTGAATTTATCAAAAGCGACTTTTCAGCGACAAGTCGCATAGGCTGAAAGTACGCCGAAATGTCAGACCATGTTGGAGCAGGTTTAGATATAGACTAAAGCATAGATCATGCAGTCTGTGCACAGAATTTATCAAGAGCTGTGCGCCATTTGATAAATTAGGTGCACAATAGACCAGACTAACCCTCTGTAGTTTGGTCTATATTGATGCGGGACATAGACAACTTTGATAAATATCCCCCAATGAACCTAACGTTATAAAAAAAAAAATTATAATAAAGTGTATTTAAACAGCTGCTAATCTCTTTCACACATATGTGAGCAAATGTTTCTGGAGGCCATCAGACCAGAAAGGATGTGAGATAGAGTAGTGGTGACGGGGGCAGAATTTTTTTTAGACATTATGAAGGGAATACATCAAGCTTTTTAGACCGTTTTTTTTCTATCTAAAAAAAAGTCTCAGTAACTTCTTTTGCGACTTTTGCTATAGATCGTATCTGAAAGTGAACTACCATGTGCATTGCTTTAGGCTAGTCCTATGCAGTGGTGATCGAAAGCTTTTCTCTGAAAGTCGCACAAAAGTCGCAGCTCCTGTCCTTTACACACTAATTTACTTCAGCCCTAAAAATTACTCTAAGCGCTACACCCCAACCCCCACCCCCGTGCGTGTGCCGGATGCCCCCTATATATTTGGCCTGTGCAGCACTTCTATATATTTATGCCCCCACAGCGCTATGTGTAAAGTATTGTATTAGCGCAAGTATTCTAAGCGCTACACCCCCCCACCCCCGTGCGTGTGCCGGATGCCCCCTATATATTTGGCCTGTACAGTGCATATATATATATATATATATATATATATATATATACATATATATATATACCCCGCAGCGCTTTTATATATTTATGCCCCCCGCAGCGCTTCTCTATATATTTATGCCCCCACAGCGCTATGTGTAAAGTATTGTATTAGCGCAATGCCGCCGGCCGCCCCCGCAATGCCGCCAAACCCCTCCTTTAAAAAAAAAAAATGTATCTCTATAACTATCACTATCTGTCTTGTCTGGGGATTAAAGCGTACCCGTCAGATCCAACAAAATTTTTTTATTTTTTTTAAATAGATCACTCAATACCTAATCCCGACCATGTACATCTAATTTGTATGTGTCCAGCACCTTTATTTTATTTTTTATTACAATTTTAATTTAGCTCACTAGTCTGAATTCCTCTCAAAGGGAGGGGGTGTGGCCTCACTGTGCAGGTCTCCGCCCCCTCCCTCAGTATGCTGTTTGCTCACATCTCCCCTAGCATTAGCAAAACTACAACTCCCAGCTTGTCCTCACTGACAGTAGCGGGACACAAGCTGACAGTGGGAGGATATTTCCTCCAGCCAAGAGCCCTGCACTCACAGCTGTCAATCAAGGAAGTGTGTCCATGACATAGGTGATGATGCATGGATACAGCAGGACTAGTATGTGTCCAAGCAGGCAGGGGGGGGGGCAGTTGTTTGATTGGCTTTTTCAATATGAAATACTGAAAATTTTCTAATGAAAGCAATTGCAAAACCTATTGGTTATACATGCTTTACAACATATCAAAAGTTTTTGTATCTGACAGTGCCCATTTAAACCCAGAACCTTATGGGATCAGCTTCTCAAAAGACAGTGTACTTACACTCTGCACCACTGGTTTTTATTTTAACAGAGTTATTTCTGGACATATCAAAGTAAGGAGCAGTGGTGCATGGGTAGATGTACTGTGTTTTTGACCAGCTGATCCCATAAGGTTCTGGGTTCAATCCCCACACAATACAGATGATCATAGATGATCATAGAATTACTTACTATGCCTGAACAGGTGGGAAATGTAGGAGAACTGGGAGGTAAATTTACAGTAATTCTCCCGAGCGCCAAATTCATCAGGGGGCGTGCGACTTTTCATGAATTTGGCACAGGGTGTTAAAAAACAAGGCGACTTTTCATGACTAAAAAAGTAGACAATAATTGATGAATTCCCCTCTATGTCTTAAAGGACATCTGCAGCGTTACAAACACTTATCCCCTATCCTCAAGATAGGGGATAAGTGTTTGATCGCGGGGGGTCCGAACGCTGCGGCCCCCGGCGATCTCCTGTACGGGGCCGCGGCTCTCCCGTGCAGGGGACGTGCCAGCCGCAGCATGACGTTGCGGCCGGCACGCCTCCTCCATACATCTCTATGGGAGAGGCAGCATTCGTGCCTTCCCGCATCCCCCATAGAACTGTATGGGGACGGGGAGGAGATGAGGCGTCACCGTCGACCTCTAGGTCGACGCTACGCGCCTTAGTGCTCACCATGAGCGCTTATGGCGGCGCCCCGTTAGGGAGATCGGGGGGGGGGGCCCAGTGGTCGGACCCCCCGCGATCAAACACTTATCCCCTATTCTGTGGATAGGGGATAAGTGTAATGCCGCTGCAGTTGCCCTTTAAGCCAGTATTTCCCAACCAGTGTACCTCCAGCTGTTGCAAAACTACAATTCCCAGCATGCCCGGACAGCCGTTGGCTGTCCGGGCATGCTGGGAGTTGTAGTTTTGCAACAGCTGGAGGCACCCAGGTTGGAAAACACTGCTGTAAGCGCATTGAATGTCTCTCACCAACCTGAAAAAGCCAATAGCAGGTAGTAGTTTCTAGTTAACTAGTGCATGGTGGGAATATAGACTTTAGACTTTAGGTTTACTGTGCTTTTAAGTGAAAAGATAAACAACAGGGGCATTGTCCACAGGCTTTGATAGCTCCCATTGCCTATATAGGCAACCACTTTCTGTAGGACGGCAGACAAAAACTCGAGGTCTCCACATGTTCCTCAGTGCTGTGTAAGACTCCATACCATGTCACGTGTACAAAGTGGTCCGAGAGTCATCCGAGACCTTCAAACTCATTGGCAGTAGTGAAGTCTAAGCACAAGTGGTTTATGGTAGAGCAATGATCTATATTCAGATTAGATTGTCAATCATGGGAGGAGAGTATTCAGTACATAGGTGTTATTAGGCAAGGCTTCCATCTTTTCTTTGTCCTTGTCTCTTTATAGTATCCCATGCGTTGAAAACTTACGAGAGTCAACCATTCCTCTGAAGCAGTTTAGTTGCCGTCCTCTATTGCTGTTGTTGATGATGACGATGATGATGATGGAGCTTCACTCCAACTCACCTGACTGAGAATAATAGCAATTATAATAAATAGAAGCACAAAAACTACTATTGCAGAAATAATGTACCAGCGCCATTTCTCCCAGCGCGTTTTACGTTCCACAGTTCTGGCTGTCTTCTGGAAGTTGCAGGCCTGTAGGTGGAAATACATAGTTAATGATTTTATCAGTATAAACTCTTCCACATAGGAGAGCACAGTGCTATTAAAAGGATGATCAGCCGCGCCCTGCCTCCCCTTTTCCGCCTGCCACCTTCACCCCCTAAGGATTACATGCCTCAAGGGGCGAAATGTGCCGGCTAGGCTAAGTAGACAAGTGAGAAGAAAGTTGGGTATCTGCGGGGATGGAAACTGGAAGGAAAGAGTTGTCTGGAATTGTATTCCTGTGGTGTGGGCAGAGAGTACCGGGCCGAGCTGGAAGACGCTGGCTCGGCAGTCAACTAGTAATCCTGCTGTAGGTCAGATAAGAAGAGTTCATGGCGTATCCTACCCCATCATGAAAGCTATCTAGGGGCTACACTAGTATAACTATCCTCCGGTTCCCCTGACTGGCTGGTGGGAAGGTATATTGAATTCTGGCCAGAGAACTCTTAGAAGAAAGAAGAAAACTTATATAATGGAACTGCTGCTTTGGGACTTAACTCTACCCTGACATCTTTGATTGGTTGGAATCCAAACTAAAAGCCTCTGTCCAGAGAATTCACAGAGGAGAAAAGCAGACATGCAGCTAAACCATTGCAGCCTAAATAAAATCACACATTACTGTTAATAATTAGAAAAAGAACCTGCCTGATGAGAGTGATAACATCAATAGACTTGTCTTGGCTTGCAGTTAAAGTGTAGTTGTACTTGTAAAAGATTTAAAAAAAACTATCATTGTTATTTTACAATATCCCTACAGAGTGGGGATTTTACTGCTTTTATTAAATGCAAGACAGTAACCACCATGGTGCCCAGCTACTTCTCATCTTCTCCATTTCAGGGGGCGAGATCAGACCTAGCCAGCAGTGCACACCCATGGACTTCCTTTCCCTTACTTCTCTCAACAATCACAGGACAGCACCTACTTATCTCTGCAATGGCATGAAATAGTGCTGGAGAAAGTGTAGTGGACTATACTTAGGGGAATGATTTACAGTACGGATTGCATGTGGAGAATAGAAGGGGTTACGGATGCACTGGGTCTGCAAGGTGCTAAGTGAGAAAAATAAAAGAAATCCCTGCAGGATGACAGCAAGAAAGGGGGGAAAACTGGTGTAAGCAATAAACTTTTACTGATGATTACGTTCAGGAGGCACCTCTGTGTACACAGTAAGAACCCAAGTTTACAAAAGAGACAGCTGCCCAGAATTTTATGAGTGATAGGGGATAAGATGCAAAAAGGCTCTGCTTGAATGCCAACAGTCCAGGTTTTCCTCAGCATAGCACCAGCTAAGCCCTGCCCTCACTTTCAATGTCCTGTCTCTTTACTGATGGAGCCAGAATTCCCCAAACAGGAAGTAAACAGCATTTAGCAGCGAAGTAAAACACCTAGTCGCCACGACTTTAGAGCTTTTTTTCTGGGGTCAGGAGTAATTTGGGGCAAATGAGGTGATCTACAAATATGTTACATGAGACATAGGATATCGCATGGAGCTAAATAATTTAAAATGACAATGACCATTTAAGCATATATTTAAAAAGAAACTATGAGCTTTAAATTTCGAATTGGTCACGGTCAATAAGGAGATCTCCCACTGTCTTCCAGTAGTCCTTTGCTTATTCCTGTGCATGTCTTTCCAAATAGTCAAATAGAAGGCAGTGGAGGATTTCCTCATTGGCTTAATCTGATAGGTAAAACTTTAGGGGAATTGTTTAAGATGGCAGATTTCTGGCAAAAACTGTAGATCTGCTGGCAAATCAAATATGTATAGATAGATTAAAGGAAATCTGTCATCAGTGTCACCTGCACTAACCTATCAGTACAGATAGGTACTGCAGGTGACACTGATGACAATGGTACTTACCTTGGCCTTACTTGGAGCATGGGCGGGGCTTAGTGATGTCACCGCTGCTGTTTGCTAGCAGCAGGACCCAGCAGAGAACAGCAGCGGTGACATCACATCACTAAGCTCCGCAAATGCTCTAAGTCAGGTCCCAAGCTGAAGATACAGAAGAGTATTGCCGGAGGACCACAACACGGAATTGGACAAGGTAAGTACCATTGTCATCAGTGTCACCTACACTACCTGTCTTTACCGACAGGTTAATGCAGGTGACACTGATGACAGATTTCCTTTAAAGTGAATGTTAAAAAAGCAGTCTCATCTGCAGCATAGTATAGAGTAGACTGATATATAGTTTTCCAATATATAAATAATCAGATGGCACTCACCACTGTAGAATCAAAGAGACTTATTGAACACTTATTGATCATGGATACAATACAAAGATGGTCGACAGACTGTTTTGCGCACCTGCAGGTGCTTCTACAGTGGTGAGTGCCATCTGGTTACTTCTATATTGGACATTGTATTTACTGGATTTACCTGGATTTAGCACCTCAAAAAATAGAGTACCAACAGGAGTTCATAAGGTATGTAGTTCTCTACTATGAAGTATAGTAGTTATGGCTGATCTATTTTCTATCTGTGTTGTCGATAGTAAAGGACATACCTTTTCTTTCAGTTCAGTTGCACGAACCTCTAGATTTTCCAGCTTTCCTTCTCTCTCAAATATCTTTTCCACATTGTCTTTCATCAATACCTTCACCTCATCAGCATTGCGCTGACACTCCTGTAGCTTCTGGGATGCCTGGAGTTGAAAGAGAAAAGCATTTTTAAAAACTAGAATGTTTTTTAGTTTGATCATTAGTATACTGTACTGGTAATGCTGATTCACTGCAGTTAAGTTACCTGTCTCTTCTAGGTTTAAAGGGGTACTCCGGTGGAAAAAACATTTTGTCACATCAACTGGTGCCAGAAAGTTTAACAGATGTGTAAATTACTTCTTTTTAAAAATCATAATTCTTCCAGTACTTATCAGCTGCTGTATACTCCAGAGGTTGTATAGTGCTTGTATAGTTCTTTCCAGTCTGACCACAGTGCTCTCTGCTGACACCTCTGTCCATGTCAGGAACTGTCTAGAGCAGGATAGGTTTGCTATGGGGATTTATTCCTGCTCTGGACAGTTCCTGAGATAGACAGAGGTGTCAACAGAGAGCACTGTGGTCAGACTGGAAAGAAATTCACAACTTCCTCTGGAGCATACAGCAGCTGATAAGTACAGGAAAGAATAAGATTTTTACTTTTTGGCACCAGTTGATTTAAAAAAAAAAATTTCCACCGGAGTACCCCTTAAAGGGCCCTCGTACTTATCTTTTAAAGCTTTCTACAAAGCTACATTAATACATATATATTTTACAGTATATCTCATCTCATTGTACCAACCCATAGATTTTGTTCAAGAAATGACCAACATGTATCATCTCTTACATTGTTTCTACTCTTCAGAACTTCTCATGCGCTGGATCAGCCCAATGGAACTTCTTCCCTCTGACCATTAGACAAGTTCCTAACATTCAGCATACATTATTTACCCATTTCTTTTTTTTAAAACATACCTGTCACTGTTGACATGTCACAGAGACATGTCAAAATTTTTGATCGTTCAGGGTCTCAACGATTAGAAGAATAAGTGGGGAAAAGCGCAAGGCAGTACACTTCACTTCCTTGCAACAATTTACGCCCTGCTTCTCTGGACGGCCTCATAGACTTATAATTGAGTCGCAGTATGGAAATCGCTGTGAGCCAGGGAGTGAAGCACGCTGCTGCAAGCTTCTCCCTATTCATTCTCCTGATGGGGTGGTGAGACCCTGACCGATCAAAATTTTTGAATTGCCTCACTAATATGCCAAAAGTTGTTTTGTTTTTGATTCTTTTTAAATGACAGTTACACTAAGGAGATTTACATCACCTAATTTTGTAATAGCTGTAATCACAGCCCACGGCACACACACAGCCTGACCTGGTCACAGATATTCCTTCACTCAACATCTTCACTGCCCTTTTGCAACACTAAACCCTTTCATTTTGTGTTGGCACATACAAAGGCTGGGTGACTGATTCGTGCAGCTTAGGGATTGGTTCTCTGGACAAAAATAGCAATTTATACCTATTGTGTTACTAAAAAGATATTGACATTACCTATGACGGTGCAACAAATTATTGCTATTTTATGCACCTAAAGCCGATCTACGTACATTTTATATAAAAGTTGCATAAAGTTATATAAAAAAAAAATTGGGCCACCTGTTGGGATTGTGATAAAATAAGGAAGCAAGCTATACTGTCAACATAACACATCAAAGAGGTTATTTAGTATCTAAAAATGTATTGTTTATCCATAGGATAGGGGATAAGTGTCACAACCGACTGCTGGGACTTCCTGCGATGTCCTGTACGGCACCCTGCTCTCCTTATGAATGGAGGCATGTTGACACCCACCCGAAGTGGTGGTTGACACTCCCCCTCCATGTATCGCTATGGGAGAGCCGGTGATACAATGTATTGGTATCTCCGGCTCTGCCATAAAGATGCATAAAGGGGGAGGTGGGGGGGTGGGGGGGTGGGCCATAGCTTCGTACCATGGTCGACACACTCCATTCATGCACAGAGCCGGGGTGCCGTGCTGGAGATCCAATGGATAGGGGATAAGTGTCACGATGCCGGCTGGCTGGAGGTGGATCCTCTGTGCCAGAGAGGGATTGGCGTGGACCGTGCTAGTGGACCGGTTCTAAGTCACTACTGGTGTTCACCAGAGCCCGCCGCAAAGCGGGATGGTCTTGCTGCGGCGGTAGTGACCAGGTCGTATCCACTAGCAACGGCTCAACCTCTCTGACTGCTGAAGATAGGCGCGGTACAAGGGAGTAGACAGAAGCAAGGTCGGACGTAGCAGAAGGTCGGGGCAGGCAGCAAGAATCGTAGTCAATAAGGCAATAGCAGGAGGTCAAGTACACAGTATGGACAAACACAGTAACGCTTTCACTAGGCTCTAAGGCAACAAGATCCGGCGAGGGAGTGAAGGGGAACAGATCAGATATAGTCTGGGAGCAGGTGGAAGCCAATTAAGCTAATTGGGCCAGGCACCAATCATTGGTGCACTGGCCCTTTAAGTCTCAGGGAGCTGGCGCGCGCGCGCCCTAGAGAGCGGAGCCGCGCGCGCCAGCACATGACAGCAGGGGACCGGGACGGGTAAGTGACCTGGGATGCGATTCGCGAGCGGGCGCGTCCCGCTGTGCGAATCGCATCCCCGACGGCCATGACAGTGCAGCGCTCCCGGTCAGCGGGACCGACCGGGGCGCTGCGGAGAGAGAGACGCCGTACGCGCTCCGGGGAGGAGCGGGGACCCGGAGCGCTAGGCGTAACAATAAGTTTATAGATACTGGATAACTCCTTTAAAGGACACAGCCTATTTTGGCCTTGAGGACACAGCTAATTTTTATTTTTGCATTTTTGTTTTTTTTTCTCAAAGGCCAGTGAGTGGCAGTGATGTGGGTATCCAGCACATTATTACAGCAGCCGGTACTTGAGGAAGAAGCCAGAGATCGGCCTGGAAATGTGTTGTCTATTTGAAATAAAGGAAAATAATTTTGACCCATCTGATGTGTAGAGCCCCTTCAGGATCTGCATTTCCCCTGTAATCCATGGATTGTTGACTTGTGGGCATTTATTGCATAATAAGTAGGGGAGGGCTTTAGGTTGGTGATCATGTACACAGCAGCTTTTTTTTAGAGAGGGGTGCTGGGAGCGCTCTCCTCGTGAATATACTGGACTAGAAACTATGAGTCCGATATATTCTTTCAGAGTTCCTATTGGACAAAGGAGGCAGATCTTTTTTTTTTTTTTCTTGTAGAACAATGCAACAGATCTCGGCATAGCTTCCGTCAATTTAGGTGGCTTACTTATGGCACAGTTCACATTATGCATGCAGTCCTGGTCAAACCAAACATCTTCGGTGCTCAACGTCTGATAAGCAACAGTTCACTTAAAGAAACAACATCCACAAGGTAGAAAAGACGGAGCACTCACATTATGTAGAGTCATAAACAAAGTCTTCTTTATATTATACTCGGTACAGTGAAGGAGAGACGGACAAAACAAACAGTGGGGGTGTTCCGAGGCGTTGCCTCGGAACACCCCCACTGTTTGTTTTGTCCATCTGTCCTACACTGTACCTGGTATGAAATAAAGAAGACTTTGTTTATGAATCTACATTTGGTGAGTGCTCCGTCTTTTCTACCTTGTGGATGTTATTTCTTTTTTTTTTTTTTCTTTAGTGCATCATGGTGTCCCAAGAGTCTACCAACACCCTTGGATCCACTTACAATAGCAGAGATGAATATTTGCCTACTTACAACGATCATCCATTCTCGACAATAGAGCACTATCTAGCTTTTATTTTTTAGGAAGTAACAGACTCACTGCTCAATATTACAACGTGTGCAACCAGACAATTGGATTATTGTCTCCAGGGCTAAACCAACATCCCCTTTTAGGAGAAAACCAGGTTTCTATGGGCTGACATCATTTTCACTGCAGCTGCTCATGAGAAATCATACTTTGCTGTATTCACATGGCCTCTTATACTGACGGTACTGTGTGGCACTCTACATGGGTACTAAAAGCTGAATACCTACGGGTAGGGATTTAGGTGGGTCGGGTGCTGACTCCCAGGGTGGTACCAAAAATCCAATTTGTCTTGGCTGGGTTATTTAAATACAGGGTTAGGGGAAATTGCCCAAAAATATCCAAAACTTTTGGAAAGAGAAAGCCAAGCTATGCCTCTCTCTTTCTGCCTATGGGTATATACAGTACAGTGGAGCGCCCTCTTTGGGCCATCACTTTCTATATGTCCTATTAAAGTGGTTTTTGCCCTAGAAAAAGGTCTATTTTTTCCCGCAGAAAAGCGCCATTCTTGTCCATGGGTCATGTCTAAGGTCATTCCAATTGAAGAAAGTATGCCAGAGCTTCAATACCATATATTTCCAATAAACCAGTGTTCTCCAAACTATGAACCTATGAACTATATATATATCCTCAAAAACAAAGCGAATTGGCATCTTGAAATCCAACGTGACAGACAGTTCTCTTCCCCATCTTCTATCAACGAGACTGAGTCGAAACAACCCATACACATTACATGGTCGACAGAGCCTGTCAACCTTCTAACCTGTCAGAGTACACTGACCTTCTTCAAGTCTTCTCTATATCTTATCAAAGGGGTAGTCCGAGGAGCTAAATTTATTCCATATCCACAATTGACTGGCTGAGCGGGCCGTCCCTTAAAGGAGATCACCGGCAAAAATGTACTTATCCCCAGGATAAGGGATAAGTAGCAGATCACGGTGGTTCTGACCGCTGGGGCCCCCCACGATCATTAGGATGGGACCCGGCACTCAGTGTACTCAGGTCTTTTAGGT
Source organism: Hyla sarda (assembly GCF_029499605.1). NCBI lineage: Eukaryota > Metazoa > Chordata > Amphibia > Anura > Hylidae > Hyla > Hyla sarda. The sequence continues at coordinate 67,008,355 of NC_079192.1, forward strand.
GCTCCCATAGAAATGAATGGAGGGCCTAAAAGGCCTGAGTACAGAGCATGCCGTCTACCGGTAGATGATACGCACTCCTCACTGAGAGCGCCGGGGTCCCGTCGGTTGGACCCCCCACGATCAGCTACTTATCCCCTATACTGTGTATGGGGGATAATTTAATTGTCGCCAAAGTACTCCTTTAAGCATGTCTCCGAGGGTGGGGGTTGGAGTGCTGAGGAGTTTTGTAAGTATTGCGATCGGGGGGCCCTGTACAGGAGATCCTGGGTTTCCGATGGTGATCAGGGACTTATTCCCTATCCTGTGGATAGGGGATAAGTTTAGTTCCCCGCACTACCCCTTTAATGCCTGCTTGAAAGATCTAGGTGAGTTTCTATGGCTTTGGTTTGGTATAGGGAGGAAAACACCATAAAAAGTTATACACTGCAAACCAAGAAGCATTATTCATATAGAACATTGTTTCAACCCGGGTGCCTCCAGCTGTTGCAAAACTACAACTCCCACCAGCCAGTTTTGCAATAGCTGGCGGCACCCTGGTGGGGAAACACTGATATTGAACATGGCCCTTAAAGGGGTACTCCGGTGGAAAACTTTTTGTTTTAAATGAACTGGTACCAGAAAGTTAAACAGATTTGTAAATTACTTTTCAGTACTTATTAGCAACTGTATGCTACAGAAGAAAATCTTTTCTTTTTGAATTTCTTTTTTGTCTTGTCCACATTGCTCTCTGCTGACACCTCTGTCCGTGTCAGGAACTGTCCAGAGCAGGAGAGGGATTTGCTATGGGGATTTTCTCCTACTCTGGACAGTTCCTTATACGTGTATCAGGTGTCAGCAGAGAGCACTGTGGACAAGACAAAAAAGAAATTCAAAAAGAAAAGCATTTCCTCTGTAGCATACAGCTGCTAAGAAGTACTGGAAGGACAAATGTTTAATAGAAGTCATTTACAAATCTGTTGAACTTTCTGGCACCAGTTGATTAAAAAAAAAAAAAATTCCACCGGAGTACCCCTTTAATAGGTCTCAGATATTTAACAACATCCTCCCAATCTCTGTAAGGTATATTAATGGTGTGAAACACCTCATTTATACACATGAATGCACATTACCTGGAGTCATTAGGAAATTACCATTTATATTTGATCACATGATGGCTTGTTTACCACTCTAGCCTCAAACATTGCAGCAATTTCCGGATGTGGCTAAATTACACACCCAAACTTCCCCCGACACCCATACCAAGGGTTCCTGTTTTCACTTTTTTTTTTCTACCAAACATTTAGTGGGGTATCTACTGAAGAGAATGTGGCAATGTACACTCACTGGCCACTTTATTACGTACACCTGTTCATTGCTTCTTAAAGGAGTAGTCCGGCGCGCACTTTTTTCCTTTTATCCCGTCCGGGCTGCAAAATAAAAGAAAACACACTTTCTCTTACCTGCATACGCTCCCCTGGTGCTCCGGTACAGGTGTTCGGTCCCCGGGCTGTATTCTTCTTACTTTCTATTAGCCCGGCACGTCACACGGAGCTTCAGCCTATCACCGGCCGCAGCGATGTCCCACCTCGTCCGGTGATGGGCTGAAGCTCCGTGTGACGTGCCGGGCTAATAGGAAGTAAGAAGAATACAGCCCGGGGACCGAACACCTGTACCGGAGTGTACCGGAGCTCCAGGGGCTCGTTGGCAGGTAAGAGAAAGTGTGTTTTCTTTTATTTTGCAGCCCGGACAGGATAAAAGGAAAAAGTGCACGCCGGAGTACTCCTTTAAAACTTATAGCTAATCAGCCAATCACATGGCAGCAACTCAATGCATTAGGCATGTAAATGAAGTCAAGACAACTTGCTGAAGTTCAAACTGAGCATCAGAATAGGGAAGAAAGGGGATTTAAAGGGGTACTCCGCCAATAGACACCTTATCCCCTATCCAAAGTATAGGGGATAAGATGTCTGATTGTGGGAGGCCCCCAGTTGGGGACCTCTGCGATCTCCCTACTGCACCCGACATTCATTTAGAGCGTCGGGTGCTGAGCCGGAGGCTTGTGAAGTCATGGCCACGTCCCCTCAATGCAAGTCTATGTGAGTGGGCGTAACGGCCATCACACCCCCTCCCATAGACTTGCATTGAGGGGGCATGGCTGTGACGTCTCGAGCGGGGCGTGATCATGAAGTCACGAGCCTCCGCATCGCCAGTCATTCGGCACGGAGCGAAGTTCGCTCCTTGCACCGGATGTCTGGGGTGCTGCAGCCGAGACCGCAGGGGTCCCCAGCGGTGGGACCCCCGCGATCAGACATCTTATCCCTATCCTTTGAATAGAGGATAAGATGTCGAGGGGCGGAGTCCCCATTTAAGTGACTTTTGGAGGTGGCATGGTTGTTGGTGCCAGACAGGACAGTCTGACTATTTCAGAAATTGCTCATCTGCTGGGATTTTCACACACAACTATCTCTATGGTTTACAGAGAATGGTTTAAAAAAAAAGAAAATATCCAGTGAGGTGGATCAATACCATCTTTGTACGCACAACACATCAAACTATGAAGCAGTTGGGCTACAGCAGCAGAAGACCACACCGGTTGCCACTCGTGTCAGCTAACAGGAAACTGAAGCTACAGTTCACACAGGCACCAAACATGGACAATGGAAGACTGAAAGAGCATTGCCTGGTCTGATTCCAGCTGTGACATTTAGATGGCAGGGTCATGAAAGCATGGATCTATCCTACCTAGTATCAACAGTTCAGTCTGGTGGTGTTGTAATGTCCCAGTACAGGACATGGTCCTGCTGTGGGTGTGGGTCATGTGGGTCATAGGTTAAGCTGGTGCTCTCTTACTCCAGAGCCTGTCAGGTTGAGTCCCTCAGTGTCCTGGGGGCTCTCCTACAGTGTCTCCCTTGCTGTTACTATAATGTAATTTATTGTCATAGGATTATAGTCAGTGTCCTAATGTATAGTTAGTGTAAAGGGCCTGTGAGTTGCTGTGAGATGTTGTCTAAAGGACCTGTGGAATGTCACATGTTATGTTATGTTGTCATATGATGTTACCCAGAGAGCCCCAGCTTAACCTATGACCCACAGCTTGACCAATGGGCTTTGGCTCAGCCCCCCTCTATATAAGGGGGCATCCATTACAACTCTCTCTCTTCCAGCCAGTACAGATGTCTCAGTGCTAGTGATCAGGATCTGGAAGGCCACAAAGCTACAGTCATTCCAGTAAGTCAAAAGTCTATGTCTGCTGTCACTACAAATAGTCAAGTCCAGTCTATAGTTAAGCCTCAAGGTAAATCTCTAAAGTCTATTACAAGTATAATTGGTCCCAGCAAGCTGTGAGGTCCTTCTGGGTTCCTGGCCACCTCTCTGGGAATCTGGCCTAGCTGTGAAGATAATTCCATCTGTCTTAACCATCTGGCCCCACCACCTACACTGCTACACCCCGTGGTCCCGCCATACACCGTGGGTCACCACAGTGTTATAGTGTGGGGAACATTTTCTTGGCACACTTTGGGCTCTTTAGTACCAACTGAGCATAGTATAAATGTGACAGCCTACTTCAGTATTGTTGCTGGTCATATCCATCCCTGTATTACCTCAGTGTATCCATCTTCAGATGATACTTCCAGCAGGATAATGTACCATGTCACAAAGCAGACATCATCTCATACACGACAATGAGGTCACCGGACTCTAATGGCCTCCACAGTCACCAGATCTCAATCCAATAGATCATCTTTGGGATGTGCTAGAACAGGAGATTCATCATGGATGTGCAGATGTCAAAGCTGCAGCAACTGTGTGATGTCATCATGTTTATTTGGAGGAATTGTGTGACATGTCCATGATCATGTCCATAGGGACTAAAATCTCCTAGGAGTGTTTCCAACACCTTGTAGGAACAATGCCTTGAAGAATAAAGACAAAGGGTGGTCCAACCCAGTACTAGCAAGGGGTACCTAATAAAGTGGCCATTGAGTGTAGCTGTCAGCTGTACCTTTGTATGAATAACATAATTCAGGCTTAGTTCAAAGTCTCTATTGCCAGTTCTATCCAATTTGACAGAGAGAATAAGGGTACGTTCACACAAGCGGATCCCCAGCACGTATTATGTTGCGGATCCACCGCTGAAGGACCGCAGTATGCTGCCTTTAAAGGTGCCTGCTGGAGGGGCAATACGGCGCTACAAGCAGACACACTGAAGCGATGTGGAAGTCGCTGCGCATGCGCTGTGTACTCGCACACATCGCGGCCGCTCCCCCTGCTCTATGAGCTAGGCCGAGAGCTGCCGCGATGTGCGAGTATACTGCACATGTGCGAGGCAAATCTCAGTGTGTCTGCTATAAAGGCAGCATACAGCGGTCCTTCAGCGGCAGATCCGCAGTGTAATACGCGCTGGGGATCCGCTCGTGTGAACGTACCCTAATGCAGTATGCAGCAGCCATCAGATTGATAGAACTTAAATTGATCCCACTGAAAGCCAATAGGGATCTGTTGGGCACCAGTGGTATCTATGATATAACGGAAAGGAAGAAGTACATAAGGCACTGTAAAGGACTATAAGTCCCAGGAGGGTGCACAGCTCCAGGGGGCTAGACTCAACGTCCCAGAAGATACAAATGCAGAAGAGAATGAAGCGGCACTTCAAAAGGATTCAATCCAAACGGTCTTTTATTCACCCATCAATACAAAATGCAACAATTGGGTCCATAATCTGGACCTTTTTCAAGCATGCTTGGAAAAGGTCCAGATTGTGGACCGAAATGTTGCACTGTGATATAACATATGTGGCACTTTATAGTGGCTTCTATAATAGACTAGATTCTAAGCAAAACTGTAGAGACATCTAAAGCTTCCATAATTCTGGCGACAAGAGCCTCTGTATAAAATGCCAAAACGTAACCATGGAGGATCATGAAGATACAAGGACTAGTGTTCCCATAATTTCCAGTGGAGAGGCGGCCATCCATGTATCACCTGGACCTATTTCCAAACCTGCATTGATGTGATCTTCTGACATCCATGAATGACATCACAAAAGATACCTCCCTGGAGATTCAACATTTACTTCTGTGAAGCTCATAAAACCGGTTTAACAAGCCACAGTTTATGCAAAATACAGAGCTTGACCCTAATCCTCAGCATTACTAATACACCTTCTTATTATTACAAACACCATGTAATCCTGCAGGTCCCACTCATGCCTCCAAAACAGTTCTTACTCATTCAGGCATGGATCCCTCTCGATCTCTGGGGGTGTCCTGTGGTATCTGCCACCAAAACATTAGCAAGAGATCCTGTATGTTCTGTAAGTTACAAGTTGGGGCCTTCATGAACCAGACACACATCAGTGAGCCTTGAGTGAAGCTATTGCTTATGCCCCCCACACCCCACCCCCTTGGACCACTTCGGACCATTGTTTTACCAACTGCATACCACCAGCTCTCCACACAAGCGTCCATTCTAAGATTTAATAATGGATTCTCATTGTGTGCTTGTATTCGTGTGAATGTACATAAATCAATATATAAACAGTGCAAACATATATGTGTGTACATATAGATATATGCAGGTAAGTAGAAGACAATGGATACACAGCAGCATCAGTTGTAGCCTGGTAAAGCTATGGAGCCAGGACCACTCAACTGTTGTATTGGTTTGCCCTGGTCTCAGTATTTTTCAGCAGGACCACAACCCCCATCAAGAATACACATTTTGCATTCTTTGTACCTACACAAGGGTGCATATTAGGTTCCCTATTGTGGCTGCAACACAAAGACCACGTGTGTACTTACTGCACCAAACTTAACTCATAACTAGCCACCTATTGGGGTCTGTACAGCACCATCCAGACTGGCTCAGTTCTATGGAACCGAACCGATCACTATAGAACCCTATAGAATTGCATAAGTAGAGTAGATGTAAAATGGACTCTAATATTCGACCATGTTACAGACGCTCGATATGGGCCTAGGACTTGGGTCTAGAGCCCTGCATCAGGATTGGGATCCCATGGGACCCAGTAAAAAACTTGCAGGCTGTAATGAGGTTGTAGGGTAGGAGCAGGCGGTCATGCACTATACCTGTGGGTCCTGTAAATCCTGTACAGTCCCGCACCGCAAAGCAGACCCCGCCTCTATCCATTACAGTGACGCCCCGACCTACGATGGCCCCGACATACAATCATTTCAACATATGATGGCCTCTCAGAGACCATCACATGTTGAAGGCAGCATCAACATACGATGCTTTTGTATGTCGGGCCATCGCATGAATGGCTATCCGGCAGCGCAGACTGCTTCAGCTGCCGCCGGATAGCCGTTTACGGTGCCCCGTGTGGTCCGCTGACGATCACTTACCTGTCCTCGGGGCTCCGGCGCGTCCTCTTCGGGATCCCCTCCATCACTGGCGCTCTCCATCATCGTCATCACGTCGCTGCGCACGCCGTCCCGTCATCCAATAGGAGCGGCGTGCGTAGCGACGTGATGGCGGCGACGGAGAGCGAGGATGCCGGGGAAGCAGAGGCCTTGCTGGAGCATCGAGGACACCTCGGGGACGCGGCGACAGCGATGGACGGCGACATCCCGGGCAGCGGTGACGAGCGGTGACGGTCCGGAGCGGCGGGGACAGGTGAGTACAACTTCCTCTACCAGTGGTCTTCAACCTGCGGACCTCCAGATGTTGCAAAACTACAACACCCAGTATGCCCGGACAGCCGTTGGCTGTCCGGGCATGCTGGGTGTTGTAGTTTTGCAACATCTGGAGGTCCGCAGGTTGTAAACCACTGCCCTATACTTTACATTGCACGGATCCCTCAACATACGATGGTTTCAACAAACGATGGCCCATTTGGAACGGATTACCATTGTATGTTGAGGGACCACTGTATATGTCCCACCCTCTCAGACTCCCGAGGCCCAGCTGAGCTCACCCAATGTCATGTTGTGTATATGCGCACTGTCCTGCATTGCTCTCTCCTCCCCCCGCCGTCAGCCATTTGGTGGTACTAGTGCAGCACTGAGGTGGTACGTTACGTACTTTGTACTTCGTACTCGTACTACATACAATGGTCACAGGCGTACACTTTAGTCGGCACTAGGAGCCTGCCCTGGAGGTCCCTCACTAGACGATACATAGTAATACAATACAATTACACTACATAGGGGGAGATTTATCAAAACCTGTCCAGAGAAAAGGTTGCCCAGTTGCCCATAGCAACCAATCAGATCGCTTCTTTTATTTTGCAGAGACCTTTTCAGAAATGAAAGGAGCGATCTGATTGGTTGCTATGGGCAACTCAGCAACTTTTCCTCTGGACAGGTTTTGATAAATCTCCCTCATAGTTTTACACAGCCACCTTAGTTCCTATCAGACCACACCATATACTGACTGCAGAGAAAATATTTAGTAGAGCCCTAACATTTGTGTTGCAGGAGCAGGCAGGGTGGACCACACACATTTCGGGAATGGGCTGTAATGGTCAGAAGTTCATTGGGAGCGGGATCAAGAAAACAGTCCCGTGCCGGGCATTTCTTGGGTCATTCAACAACCCTTCTATTACCAAATGCCTGTGGTGCCAAATTGACTATACCAATGGGGCACATAGGGACGTCAGATTCACTAACACTTGTCATGCGACTGCTGCCTGCACCCATGTAGCCGGTGCCAACTTTAATAGAATCCAAAATGATAGCACAACAGTCACATCCCATACAAGTCAACGGAAATCTACCCTCGTGTGACAATGAAGAACGACCTTTCTGTTGACTTATATGGAGGATAAACAAAAAGCAAACCTCATTTCCCACATCTCAGCTTGTGTGACGTTCTCGCCCCAGGGGAGTCACCAAATAGGAGACGCTCTCTAGTTCTAGCCTGAACTCTGCGTTTGTTCTTATGCTAAAGTAAATATTTCTGAGAAAGAGAGAGAAATAACACTGCCACACAATATAAGCAAATATATACGAATACTGGAGGAACACACTGACGATATGGAAGGCAGGTGGGGGGGCCAGCTTGGTCTATTGTACCCCTGTGTGGGGTTCCAGCTTGGTCTATTGTACCCCTGTGTGGGGTGCCAGCTTGGTCTACTGTACCCCTGTGTGGGGTGCCAGCTTGGTCTACTGTACCACTGTGTGGGGTGCCAGCTTGGTCTATTGTACCCCTGTGTGGGATGCCAGCTTGGATTGTACCCCTGTGTGAGGTGCCATCTTGGTTTATTGTACCCCTGTGTGGGGTGCCAGCTTGGTCTACTGTACCCATGTGTGGGGTGCCAGCTTGGTCTATTGTACCCATGTGTGGGGTGCCAGCTTGGTCTACTGTACCCCTGTGTGGGATGCCAGCTTGCTCTATTGTACCCCTGTGTGGAAGGCCAGCTTGGTCTATTGTTCCCCTGTGTGGGGTGCCAGCTTGGTCTATTGTACCCCTGTGTGGAGTGCCAGCTTTGTCTATTTTACCCATGTGTGGGGTGCCAGCTTGGTCTATTGTACCCCTGTGTGGGGTGCCAGCTTGGTCTATTGTACCCCTGTGTGGGGTGCCAGCTTGCTCTATTGTACCCCTGTGTGGGGTGCCAGCTTGCTCTATTGTACCCCTGTGTGGGGTGCCAGCTTGATCTATTGTACCCCTGTGTGGGGTGCCAGCTTGATCTATTGTACCCCTGTGTGGGGTGCCAGCTTGGTCTATTGTACCCCTGTGTGGGGTGCCAGCTTAGTCTATTGTACCCCTGTGTGGGGTGCCAGCTTAGTCTATTGTACCCCTGTGTGGGGTGCCAGCTTAGTCTATTGTACCCCTGTGTGGGGTGCCAGCTTAGTCTATTGTACCCCTGTGTGGGGTGCCAGCTTAGTCTATTGTACCCCTGTGTGGGGTGCCAGCTTAGTCTATTGTACCCCTGTGTTGGGCAGTAAGTTCTACTAACTCCCAAGAATGAGTCCATGATTCTTCCTTCTTCCTTACTACTCGAAAATGAAACTAGCAGGAAAAAAAGTTTAGGTGGGTATATATAGTGGCTAATGGGCATGAGTTCAGGGAAGCAGTGCCAGGGAGACTGGCATGCAGCTGTTACTTACCATGACTTGCGGCGGTGATCCTGGCAGCAGCGAGTATGAGTGGTGGCTGTAGGTGTGTTACATTGCAGTACCCAGTGTGAGTGCAGCTGACACTTTGCTCTTGCAGTGACTGTTGCTTTCCTGTCTATTCCTCCCCCTCACAGCCTTTCCCTAGTTATTCAGCCCTGGAGAGGAGGAGGAGGCGCTGGGAATAGTAGTTGTGTTTTGCTGCCACCAAAGAGCAGGGACGTTGCTGGGATGAATAAACATTTATTATCTGAGCTCCACACCCAGATTGCTCCATACAACACAGACTATTAACTCTTTGCACTTTGACTACTACAACTCAGCCCATACCAGTGTTTCCCAGCCAGGGTGTCTCCAGCTGTTGCAAAACTACAACTTCCAGCATGCCCGGACAGCCGAAGGCTGTCCGGGCATGCTGGAAGTTGTCGTTTTGCAACAGCTGGGGGCACCTTGGTTGAAAAACGCTGGCCTACACTGATCAAGTTACGTTAAAGTGTGAACCCTGAAACCTGAATGGGGAATTGCATGCAAGACAATTCCACTCAATAAACATTTAGGAGTAATTATGTTACTAATGTTTCATGCTAGGTTCATGTGATATGGCGGTTAGTGGCCTTTGGCTGTCCAGGCATGCGAGGAGTTGTAGTTTTGCAACAGCTGGAGGCACACTGTTTGGGAAACACTACCTTAAAGGGGTAATCCGGTGGAAAAAAATATTTTTCAAATCATCTGGTGCCAGAAAGTTAACAGATGTGTAAATTATTTCTATAAAAAAAAAATATCTTAATCCTTCAAGTACTTAGCAGCTGCTGTATGCTCCAGAGGAAGTTGTGTAGTTCTTTCCAGTCTGACCACAGTGCTCTCTGCTGACACCTCTGTCCATGTCAGGAATTGTCCGGAGCAGGAGAAGTTTTCTATAGGGATTTTCTCCTACTCTGAACAGTTACTGATGTGGACAGAGGTGTCAGCAGAGAGCACTGTGGTCAGATAGAAAAGAACTAGACAACTTCCTGTGGAGCATACAGCAGCTGATAAGTACTGGAAGGATTACGATTTTTTTTAATAGAAGTAATTTACAAATCTGTTTAACTTTCTCGAGCCAGTTGATATAAAAAAAAATTTTTTTACACCGAGCACCCCTTTAAGGTTGGGTTCCCACCACAAAATATCTTCACGGAATTCCCTTTTGAGAGTCCGCTTGGAAATTCCGATGCAGCAGAGTCCCATTGCTGGCAATGGGACTCAGTTGCATAGGGCACATGGCCAACTTTCTACCCTCGAAAAATTCCGCCAGAACATTGAACTGGTTCAATGTTCTGGCAGATCTCTGCTCCACAGATTTTGCTGTCTATGGGGACTGAATTAGTCGGCGCTGCCTGCTCTCAAAATCTCCGGCCGCATTTCGTCTGTCCGGAGATTACGTGAACCCGGCCTTAAAGTGTATCTGACATTAAAAAAAATGTTTTATATAATGTAGGTAATACCATTATATGTATATTTGTAATATACATTGATTAAGATTTTTGTCCCTGCAGCTATTGTCTGTGTGTCTTTGTGAGGAGTCCAAATACAGGAAGTGAGGGTGGACAGGCAGGGCTCTGTACACTGAGGACAAGCAGGGCTCTGTGTAGTGAGGGTCTGTGACACGCTCCCAGCTGTTACGCCGAGCGCTCTGGGTCCCTGCTCCTCCCCGGAGCGCTCGCGGCGTTCTCCTTTCTGCAGCACCCCGGTCAGACCCGCTGACCGGGAGCGCTGCACTGACATTCACGATCGGGATGCAATTCGCATAGCGGGACGCGCCCGCTCGCGAATCGCATCCCAAGCCACTTACCCGTCCCGGTCCCCGGCTGTCATGTTCTGGCGCGCCCGGCTCCGCTCTCTAGGGCACGCGTGCGCCAGCTCTCTAAGATTTAAAGGGCCAGTGCACCAGTGATTGGTGCCTGGCCCAATCAGTCTAATTAGCTTCCACCTGCTCCCTGTGTATATAACCTCACTTCCCCTTTCCTTCCTTGCCGGATCTTGTTGCCTTGTGCCAGAGAAAGCGTTTAGTGTTGTCCAAAGCCTGTGTTTCCAGACCTTCTGCTATTGCTATTGACTACGAACCTTGCCGCCTGCCTCGACCTTCTGCTACGTCTGACCTTGCCTCTGCCTTGTCCTTCTGTCCCACGCCTTCTCAGCAGTCAGCTAGGTTGAGCCGTTGCCGGTGGATACGACCTGGTTGCTACCGCCGCAGCAAGACCATCCCGCTTTGCGGCGGGCTCTGGTGAAAACCAGTAGCAACCTAGAACCGGTCCACCAACACGGTCCACGCCAATCCCTCGCTGACACAGAGGATCCACATCCAGCTAGCCGAATCCTAACACCAGCTCACACAGCAGGTTGATTGAAAAGCCAGGAGACTGCAGAGACCTACTTGGCCTGCCCTCACTTCCTGTATTTTGTCCCATCCTCACTTCCTGTATTTGGACTCCTCATAGAGACACACAAGCAATAGCTGCAGGGACAGCAACTTTTCACCCAAAAAATATACACATTTTTTAATCAATGTATATTACAAATATACATACTGTATAATGGTATTATCTACATTATATAAAACATTTTTTTGTTAACGGCAGGTACACTTTAAGGTATGTCCACATTGGGCAGATATGCTGTCAATTTCTAGGAGGAATTGGGACAGCGCATCAGAGGAAGCACCAGAAACCTGGAGTTGTCGTATATATTCTTTTTTTATTTTAATCTATAAAGCCCCTCAAGTCTATAGTCCAGTCATCATTGCGCGCCCAGTGGCTACCACATGCAGGTTTGGTTGTGTCTGCACGCATCAGCCACAACATTAGGACTTACCATAAGGCTGTCCTGTTATCAGATCACTCCTGCTCATACATTCCAGTAATAGTATATTGTGAACTGTTATATCAGCAATCCTCTACAGTACAAGAGTACATTCACATAGCCGGTGCTTAACATCATGGTGCGTCACAGCCCACAGCTCGCACTTGTTACTATTTTCGGACCCACCTGTTGTGATCACTAACCTCTGGATGTGAGGTCCAGCACTTAGAGTTGGAGGCTGGGAGACATCAGTGCCTGTCTGAGGGCTGTATTGTTCTGTGCTACAGGATATAGATATTGATAGGAATTCCCTGTTTGGTACAACAGTTGACTATTATGGCTGTAGATGTCATATATTGTTTTATCATAAAGCCGTCCACACAGGAGATGTATCAAAGAACTCATAATACAAAGCAAGAAACGTATCAATGAACTTGTCGTACAAGGTGCATGCATTAGTTATAATATACAGTATTTCCCATAAGTGAGTACACTCTCCACATTTTTGTCAATATTTTATCTTTTCATGAGACAACACTGAACAAATGCCCCTCTGCTACAATGTAAAGTAGTGAGTGCACAGCCTGTATAACAGTGTTTAATGTTGTGTCCCCTCAAAATAACTCCACAGCCTCAACCATTAAATGTTTAAACCTTGGCAACAAAAATAAGTACACGCCAAAGTGGAAATGTCAAAATTGGGCCCAGTTAGCCATTTTCCCTTCCCGATGTCATGTGACTCATTAGTGTTTCAAGGTCTCAGGTGTGAATGGGGAGCAAGACCATACAGCAGTTTTACAGGACATGTTCCACTCAGAACAGGCCTCCCCATGGTCCATCAAAGAAGCTGAGTGTACATGCTCAGCTTCATATCCAGAGGCTGACTTTGGGAACTAGATGTATGAGTGCTACCAGCATTGCTGCAGAGGTTGAAGGGGTGGGGGTCAGCCTGTCAGTGCTCAGACCATATGCCGCACACTGTATCAAATTGTTCTGCCTGGCAGTTGACCCAGAAGAAAGCATCTTCTTAAGATGATGCCCAAGAAAGCCTGCAAACAGTTTCCTGAAGACAAGCAAACTAAGGACATGGGTCACTAAACCCATGTCCTGTGGTCCAATGAGACCAAGATAAACTTATTTGATTCAGATGGTGTTAAGTTTGTGTTGCAGCAACGAGGTAAACAATACAAAGGAGTGTGTGTCTTGCCTACAGTCAAGCATGGTGGTGGGACTATCATAGTCTGTGGCTGCATGAGGGCTGCTGGCACTGGGGAGCTACAGATCATTGAGGGAATCATGAATGGCAACATGTACTGGGACATACTGAAGCAGACCATGATCTCCTCCCTTCAGAGACTGGGCCAGAGGGCAGTATTGCAACATGGTAAGGACACCCATCACACCTCAAAAAAGACCACTACCTTGCTAAAGAAGCTGAGGGTAAATAAAGGTGATGGACTGACCAAGCATGTCTCCAGACCTAAACCCTACTGAGCATCTGTGGGGCATTCTCAAATGGAAGGTGGGGGGCCGCAAGGTCTCTAACATCCACTGGCTCTGTGATGTTGTCATGAAGGAGTGGAAAAGGACTCCAGTGACAACCTGTGAAGTTCTGGTGAACTCTATGCCCAAGAGTCTTAAGGTAGTGCTGAAAAATAATAGTGGCCACAGAAAATATTGACACTCTGGGCCCAGTTTGGACATTTCCATTTTTGCTGCCAAGGTTTAGACATTAATGGCTATGTGTTGAGTTATTTGAGGGGACTCAACATTAAAGGGATCCAAGCAGCAGATTGTACCATATAATGCTTGGCAACGTGTTATATATGGTAAAATCTTTATCCACACCATCCCGGGGGGACATTACTGTCCCCAGGGATGGTGAGGATATGAAGTTATAAAGTTGCCCGCAGCTGCCCCGTAAGTAGTCCCCTGGGCGGGGAGTTACACTTACCAGGTCCTGTGGCTCCAGCAGTGGTGACGCCCCCTTGGCTTGATTGACGGTTCGCGTCATCGCTCTGCAACCTAAGCAGACGGAGCAGAGTGGTGACATGAGCCGTCAATCAAGCTGAGGGGACATCACAATGGCTGGAGCGACGAGACCTGGTAAGTATAGCTTTCTTCCCAGGGGACTACTTACAGGGAGGGCAAGGGGGACTTCATAACTTCATTCGCTGCTTTCACTGCAGAACACCAGACCATCTGCCTCTCCTGCTGCAGAATACCGAACCATTCGCCTCTCCTGCTGCAGAACACTGGACCATCTGCCTCTCCTGCTTCCTAGCAATGATCTGTGTTGCCTTTCCCTATACAGACTACAAGCCCACTTTGCAGGTACTGCAGTTGCCCCCAGTTGCAGTAAACCCATCTACACCTTTGACATTTCACAGTATTATAATTAGATTGCAGCCCACCTGATGGACTTCTCAGTCCATCAGATGGAAATATAAAGTCTCATTTTTCGAGACCTAATCAACACAGGGTAGAAAGGTATGTGTTCAAATACCCCAGGTCCTCTTTTAACTTCTTGGAAGGCAAAACAATGTAACTTCTCTTATGGCATAATCTGTTTCGAGGAATGCAATACATGAAGAAGGCGCCTGGTTTAGAGAACCTGTGGTCTGAGATTATAGAGATGGATCCTCTTATTTTATAATAAGAGCAGAAAAAGGGCTACAAGACTTTCGAGAAGTTATTTGTAATTTTTTAAAGCCAGAATTCTCCCCAAAGGAAGTGATCTATTCTAGATATTAAAACAAGACTTCACTCAGATTCTAGAGCCCCTGTTGGCAGATTTTTGATAGATTTCATAAAATTTATAATGAATTAAAGAAGATGTCCAGTGCTAAAAAATGTATCCCCTTTCCGATCTCCCGTACGGAGCCCCGGTTTGCAAAACACGCCCCCTCCATTCATCTCTATGGGAGAAGTGGAGACCCAGGAAGTCTCTAGACCTTTCTTATAGAGATGAATGTAGGGGGCTTGTTTTTACCAGCTGTGTGTGAAATGTCATTTACAGGAGCAGAGCCGGGGGTCGAGCCGGAGCCCTGTATGGGAGATTGCGGGGGTCTCAGTGGTCGGACCCCCCCCCCCCCCCCCCCGCGATCAGACATTTATCCCCTTTCCTGCAGATAGGGGGTAAATTTCTCACCACTGGAGGGGAAAAGGAGCCTGGAGGAGGATATAGGGTCTAGGAGGGGGGACAGGGGGCAGAGAAGTCTGGAGGAAGACTAAGAGGTCTTTGAGAGGGGGACAGAGAAGCCTGAAGGAAGACTAAGGGGTTGGGGGGGGGCAATGAAGTCAGGAGGAGGAGGAGGACAGAAGGGACTGGAGGAGGCAGACAGAGCAGTCTGAAAGAGGAGGACAGCAAAGTCTGGAGGAGTAGGACAGAGGGGTCTGAAGAAGGAAGACAGAGGAGGACAGAGGAGTCTGGAGGATAGAGGGGTCTGGTGGAGGCGGACAGAGGAGTCTGGAGGAGGAGGACAGAGGGGTATGGAGGAAGACTGTGCAGGGGTGGGATTCCATTGAACTGAGAAGGAATAGTATGTGTCACTATTATTATTATTATTACGGACAGTGTGTGTGACAGGATAATATTTAGAGGGTACAGTGCGTAGCAGGATTACATTCAGAGGTACAGTGTATGGCAGGGTTATATTTAGGGGGCACAGTGTATTGCAGGGATATATTTAGAGGGCACAATGTGTGGCAGGGTTATATTCAGAGGTACAGTATGTGACAGGGTTATATTAAGGGGGCAATGTGTGGAGCAGGGTTATTTTTAGAAGGCATATTGTCTGGCAAGGTAATAATTATTGTCTTCATATAGAGGATAAGGATCTGCTGACAAAGTGAGGAAACAATAATGTCTGGGTGTCAGAGGAAGTTGCTGGAAGAAGACCTGTCTGGACCAGATGAAGAAAATAAGAAAAGAAATGACAACAGAGAAGACATCACTCAGGTCACTAATAGCATTGTGTATTCTGCCTTACTGTCCCATCACTGCTGTAGTCACTTGTAAGTTCTACAGTTATGATGGGTGAAACTGTACCCCAATCTGTGGCTCTTCAGCTGTTAAAAAACTACAACTCCCATAATACCTGAGGCTCTTCAGGAATGATGGGAGTTGTAGCTTTGCAACAGCTTAAAAGCCACTTGAACCAAGGTGATTGGTGGGGGTCCCAGCACTCGTACCCCCACCAAAGTCTAGAAATAGTCTAAAATTCCTTGGCCTATTTTTGGTCCTAGTCCGGCCCTGACACACCCTGACAATGTCAAATTTTGGCCTTCATTCTTCACCAGGAATTCTGGGAAGAAAGGATTTTTTTGGTAGCCTAACCTTAAAGGGGTATTCCAGGAATTTTGTTTATTTGACTGTGCTACAGGGGTTGTAAAGTTAGTGTAGTTCATAATATAGTGTCTGTACCTGTGTTTGATGGTTTTCTCACAAATTTTTATGTGATTTTCACCACAATATTTATTTTTAACAGCATACAAAATGACTGTTGTCTCAGATTTTTCCCAGGTTGCAGTGCGGCCGAGACCTGACTCACTAGTCAGCTGATGACAGGGAGCCTGTCTGCTTCAAAGGGTGGAGCGATCGCTTGGTGGGAGAGAGATCAATCTCCAACTAATGCAACAGCTGGAGGCACCCTGATTGAAAACCACAGGTGTTTTGAATGGATGCAGCTCATTTATGTTTCAATGGGTGGGGTGGCTGATGTGTGGGAGGGAGGGAAATGGAATTATGGGGTTTGTAGGCAAAAGAAGAAAACTCAAACAGGAAATACCAGTTCACAAAAAGCTAGCCACAGTGTTATGGTAATCTCACAACATAGCCATTTAGCCCCAAGACAAGCACAGATCCTTCCAAAGCATGTCCATTACTGCCTGCCAGGTACGTACTCAAATCACCTTAAGGTGGATAACCCCTTTAACGCCAGGGTTTCACTCCAACTAGGAATCTAGGTATAGAATATGTTCTATGTCATACAGTCCTAACCTCAGTATTTCAGGAAAAGGATTTAGAGGTCCTTTTTTCAGAAGACTTAATGGTAGGCAGACAATGCCATAGAGCAGCAGGAAGCTTGGTGTATGGGGCAAGATATAAGCGGTAGAGAGGGAAGTGCTCATGGATGTATAGGAAGAGGTATTAGCAGTAGAGAGGGAGGTGCTTATGGGTGTATAGGGAAAGGTATTAGCAGAAGAGGGAAGTGCTCATGGGTGTTTAGGGAGAGGAATTAGCAGTAGAGCAGTAGACCGGGAAGTGCTCATGGGTGTATAGGGAGAGATATTAGCAGTTAAGAGGGAGGTGCTCATGGATGTATAGGGAGAGGTATTAGCAGTAGAGGGAAGAGCTCATGGGTGTATAGGGAGAGGTATTGACAGTTAAGTTGGAAGTGTTCATGGGTGTATAGGAAGAGGTATTAGCAGTAGAGATAGGCATAAGGCTATCCTTCATATAAGATAGAGATAGGTATAAGGCTATCCTTCATATAAGATAGGGATAGGCATAAGGCTACCCTTCATTTAAGATAGAGATAAGCATAAGGCTATCCTTCATATAAGATAGGGATAGGCATAAGGCTATCCTTCATATAAGATAAGGATAGACATAAGGCTATCCTTCATATAAGATAGAGATAGGCATAAGGCTATCCTTCATATAAGATAGGGATATACATAAGGCTATCCTTCATATAAGATAGAGATAGGTATAAGGCTATCCTTCATATAAGATAGAGATAGGTATAAGGCTATCCTTCATATAAGATAGGGATAGGCATAAGGCTATCCTTCATATAAGATAGAGATAGGTATAAGGCTATCCATCATATAAGATAGAGATAGGCATAAGGCTATCCTTCATATAAGATAGGGATATACATAAGGCTATCCTTCATATAAGATAGAGATAGGTATAAGGCTATCCTTCATATAAGATAGAGATAGGTATAAGGCTATCCATCATATAAGATAGGGATAGGTATAAGGCTATCCTTCATATAAGATAGAGATAGGTATAAGGCTATCCTTCATATAAGATAGAGATAGGTATAAGGTTATCCTTCATATAAGATAGAGATAGGGATAAGGCTATCCTTCATATAAGATAAAGATAGGTATAAGGCTATCCTTCATATAAGAAAGAGATAGGTATAAGGCTATCCTTCATATAAGATAGAGATAGGTATAAGGCTATCCTTCATATAAGATAGAGATAGGTATAAGGTTATCCTTCATATAAGATAGGGATAGGGACTAGTATTCAGAATTCATAGTATTCAGAATATTGGGCAGACTAGATTGGCCCAATGGTTCTTATCTGCCAACATATTCTAAGTTTCTACATCTTCGCACATTCTATGTTTCTATGGTCCCTTAAAAATACAAAATTCTTCTCACTGGTGTATGGATTACATATCCCCCCACATGGTACCCATCAGTTTATCAAAGTTTGCAGGACCATATTCTACCTCTACCCCCCCCCCCCCAGGCCCCAGACCAGAACACGCCTGCATACAGTCCACAAGTAGAACCCCTAAGTGTAACAATGTGGTCGACGTGTAGTGGAGGAGGATCATGATGGTGGCAGGAGACTTACAGAAGTGGTAGCAGGCAGGATTGGCACAGCACAAGGGAAGCAGGCATCCTGGGGTGAGCAGACTGGCATTCCTACTCTGTAGTCATGTCAGCTCTCAGGTCAGTGCATCCAGCAATAAGCTTTCTGGGCCAAAGAATTGGGCGAAGGTTTGTGGAGAGGGCTTGAAATAGACTGTATCATTGTAGTCGGGGTAAAAGCAGGTTGAGAAACACTTCTCTATAGGACCTGGCACATCACTGAATTGTATGGACAGCTCTGTGATTTTAACCCCTTAAGGACTGAGCCCTTTTTTGCAATTCTTACCACTGTCACTTTATGCATTAATAACTCTGGGATGCTTTTACCAATTATTCTGATTCCGAGATTTTTTTTTATTCTACTTTAACATAGTGGTAAATTGCATCCTTTCTTGGTGAAAAATCCCCAAATTTCATGAAAATTTAGAAAATTTAGCATTTTTCTAACTTTGAAACTCTCTGCTTGAAAGGAAAATGGATATTCCAAATAAATTATATATTGATTCACATGTACAATATGTCTACTTTATTTTTGCATCATAAAGTTGACATGTTTCTACATTTGGAAGACACCAGAGTGCTTCAAAGTTCAGCAGCAATTCTCCAATTTTTCACAAAATTTTCAAAATCGGAATTTTTCAGGGACCAGTTCAGTTTTTAAATGGATTTGAGGGGTATTCGTATTAGAAATACCCCATAAATGACCCCATTATAAAAATTGCACCCCCCCCCCCCCCCAAGTATTCAAAATGACATTCAGAAAGTGTGTTAACCCTTTAGGAATAGCAGCAAGGTGAAGGAGAAAAATCAAAATCTTCATTTTTTACACTTGTAGACCCAATTTTTGAAATTTTACAAGGGGTAAAAGAAGAAAAAGCCCCCCAAAATGCGTAACCCAATTTCTCTCGAGTAAGGAAATACCTCATATGTGTATGTCAAGTGCTCTGTGGGTGCACTAGAGGCCTCAGAAGGGAAGGAGGGACAATGGGATTTTGGAGAGTGAGTTTTTCTGAAATGGCTTTTTGGGGGGGCATGTCCCATTTAGGAAGCCCCTGTGGTGCCAGAACAGCAAAAAAAAAAATAATAAAAAAAAATGGCATACCATTTTGGAAACTACACCCCTCAAGGAACGTAACAAGGGCTCAGCTGAGCCTTAACACCCCACAGGTGTTTGACAACTTCTCGTTAAAGTTGGATGTGTAAATTTATTAATTCATTTTTTTACTAAAATGCTGTTTTTCCCCCAAAATTTTACATTTTTACAAGGGGTTATAGGAGAAAATGCCCCCCAAGATTTGTATCCCCATCCCATGGTTTTTGGGGGGCATGTCGCATTTAGGAAGCCCCTATGGTGCCAGAACAGCAAAAAAAAAAAAAAACACATGGCATACTATTTTGGAAACTACACCCCTCAAGGAACGTAACAAGGGGTACAGTGAGCCTTAACACCTCACAGGTGCTTGACACATTTCCACTAAAGTTGGACGTGAAAATCAAAAATTTGATTTTTCTTCACTAAAATGCTGTTTTTACCCCAAATTTTTCATTTTCACCAGGGGTAATTGGAGGAAAAGCCTCCCAAAATTTGTAACCCCATTTCTTCTGAGTATGGAAATACCCCATATATGGATCTAAAGTGTTCTGCAGGCAAACTACAGTGCTCAGAAGAGAAGGAGCGCCATTGAGCTTATCGCGAGAGAATTTGTTTGGAATGGAAGTCAGGGGCCATGTACGTTTACAAAGCCCCCCGTGGTGCCTGAACAGTGGACCCCTCCACATGTGACCCCATTTTGGAAACTGCACCCCTCACAGAATTTAATAATGGGTGCAGTGAACATTTACACCCCACTAGCGTTTGACAGATCTTTGGAACAGTGGGCTGTGCAAATGAAAAATTAAATTTTTCATTTTCACGGACCACTGTTCCAAAAATCTGTCAGACACCTGTGTGGTGTAAATGCTCACTGTACCCCTTATATTACAAGAGGGGTGTAGTTTCCACAATGGGGTCACATGTGGGAGGGTTCACTTTTCTGCCACTATGGGGGCTTTGTAAACACACATGGCCTTCAATTTCGGACACATTCTCTCTCCAGAAGCCCAATGATGCTCCTTCTCTTCTGAGCATTGTAGTTCGCCCGCAGAGCACTTTACATCCACATATCGGGCTATGTTCTTACTCAGAGGAATTGGGCTACACATTTTGGGGGGCTTTTTTTTCCTATTTTCCCTTGTGAAAAGGAAAAATGTAGGGTAAGACCAGCATTTTAGTGAAAATTTTTTTTTTTCATTTTCACATCCAACTTTAATGGAAGTTTGTCAAACACCTGTGGGGTGTTAAGGCTCACTTTACCCCTTGTTACATTCCGTGAGGGGTGTAGTTTCCAAAATGGGGTCACATCTTGGTATTTATTGTTTTGCGTTTATGTCAGAACCGCTGTAAAATCAGCCACCCCTGTGCAAATTACCAATTTAGACCTCAAATGTACATGGCGCTCTCTCACTCCTGAGCCTTGTTGTGCGCCCGCAGAGCACTTTACGCCCACAAATGGGGTAGTTCTGTACTCAGGAGAAATTGCATTACACATTTTAGGGGTCTTTTTTTCCTTTTATCGCTTGTGAAAATTAAAAGTATGGGGCAACACCAGCATGTTAGTGTAAAAATTTTTTTTTTTTACACTAACATGCTGGTTTAGAAGGGGTAAAAGGAGAAAATGCCCCCCAAAATTTGTAATGCAATTTCTCCCAAGTACGGAGATATCGCATATGTGGCCCTAAACTGTTTCCTCGAAATACGACAGGGCTCCGAAGTGATAGAGCACCATGCGTATTTGAGGACTAAATTGGGGATTTGAATCCGCCACAAAAATACGGCAGTGTCTCCAGCTGTTGCACAACTCTCGGCATGCCTTGACCGTCAGTGGCTGTCCGACAATACTGTGAGTTGTTGTTTTTCAACAGCTGGAGGCTCCGTTTTGGAAACAGCCATACAATACGTTTTTTTGTATTTTTTATTGGAGGGGGGGGGGGGGGAATGTGTAGGGGTATGTGTATATGTAGTGATTTACCCTTTATTATGTCTTAATGTAGTGAAGTGTAGTGTTTTTAGGGTACATTCATACGGGAGGAGGTTTACAATGAGTTTCTCGCTGGGAGTTTGAGCTGCAGCTGAAAATTTGCTGCATCTAAAACTTGCAGCAGAACTCACTGTAAACCCGCCCGTGTGAATGTACCCTGTACATTCAAATGGGGGGGGCAAACCTCCAGCTGTTGCAAAACTACAACTCCCAGCATGCACTGACAGACCATACATGCTGGGAGTTGTAGTTATGCAACAGCTGGAGGCACATTGGTTGCGAAACACAGAGTTTGTTACTTATCTCAGTGTTTCGCAACCAGTGTGCCTCCAGCTGTTGCAAAACTAGAACTCCCAGTACGTACAGTCTCTCAGTGCATGCTGGGAGTTGTATTTTTGCAACAGCTGGAGGCACACTGGTTGCGAAACACTGAGTTAGGTAACAAACTCGGTTTCACAACCAATGTGTCTCCAGCTGTTGCAAAACTGCAACAATCAGCATGCATTGACAGTCGAATGGGCATGCTGGGAGTTGTAGTTTTGCAACAGCTGGAGGCACACTGCTACAACTCCCAGCATGCCCTTTGGTAGTCTGTGCATGCTGGGAGTTGTAGTTGTGCAACAGCTGGCTGCACACTTTTTCCAGCTGTTGCATAACTACAACTGCCAAAGGGCATGCTGGGAGTTGTAGTTGGAACTCCAGCTGTTGCAAAACTACAACTCCCAGCATGCCCTTTGGCTGTGCATGCTGCAAGTTGTTTCTATGCAACAGCAGGAGGTGAACAGGCCTCACATCCTGCTGTATCCTGCCGCTGCTGCTGCTGATTCTGCTGCTCCTGACGCCGCCACCAATCCTGAGGGGAGCCCCACCTGACCAGGGCAAGGTAGGAGACCCCCGCCGGCGCCGATCTCCGCCATCTTCGCCGTCCCGATGGCCGCCCACCAGGGTCGTGATTGGTCGGTTGTTCCGACCGATCAATCACGTGATCGTGAGGCGGCACCCTGCTGGGTAAGGGTGAATGGGGTTGTCTCGGACAGCCCCATTCACCCTTTTGTTCCGGATCACCGGGTCACCAGAGACCGGATTGACCCGGAAAAGCCACAAATCGTTGGTCTGGAGGGGCAAGCTGTGCATAACTAGCTTGCCCCCTGACTGGTGAGCAGTTAAGGGGTTAAGAAATGTACAGGCAAAGTTTTTTAGCCCCCTCCCCCGCCTGTAAAACTTCCCAGTGGCTACAGTGGTATGTCCCATGGGTAGGGGGGAAGGAGTGCACCAATCAGGGGTTTAAATAGTTTCCCGGGCTTTCAGAGGCCCTCCCCTGGGTATTTATAGCTGTGGTGCCTCCCTTCCCCCCTCAATCTGCCCAGGACCCGGAGTTTTGACTGCTGGCTGGTATGTGGCTTCCCCTTATTTATGGCCTGGATGGAGCAGGAGGGTGAGGGCTGGCATGCTCCCTTGTGGCTGAGCTGGCCTCCCCTCCTGTTGCACCCTGGCTGTTGCACCCTGGCGTTGGGTTCGGGAGGCTGGCGGACCTCTCACAGTCCCGCTCTCCTTCCCCCTGTCCTGCCCGTTCCTTTAATCCCCTTCCCTGTCCCGTTCCTTTCATCTCCTGCCCGTTCCGTTAATCTCCTGCCCGTTCCGTTAATCTCCTGCCCGTTCCGTTAATCTCCTGTCCCTTCCTTTCATCCTTTTCTCTGCCCGTTCCTTCAGTCCTCTTACCTGGCCCTGAGCCCCCTTCCCATGCGTGCTCCTTTTGAGCGCGCTTTGCCTCTTTCCCCCGTTACAGTCCCCTCCGCTGCAGTGGCGGCCCCCTGGGTGGCTGCTGCTGTTTTTTTGCGGGCTTGCGCAAATGGACGTTTATTAACGTCCATTTGCGTGTCCCTAGCTATTATGCGCGATCACAAGTTGAGCGCGCATCATAGCCGCGGGGTCCCGGTTGCTATTAGCAACCAGGACCCATGCTAATGCCGGACATCGCCGATCGGGCAGATGTCCGGCATTACCTTTTTGGATGCGGCGATCAAAGTTGATCGCCGCATCTGAATGTGTGTATGGGAGTCCCGGCTGCTCAGTCGGGCTGATCGGGACCATCGCGATTAATCGCGATGTCCCGATCAGCTGGAACGCAGCAGGAGGGTCACTTACCTGCCTCCTGCGCGTCCGCTCGTGGATTGATTGCTCCAAGCCTGAAATTCAGGCTTGAGCAATCAATCACCGATGACCCAGATCATTGCCATGTTAACACATGGCAAGTGATCTGTGTTAGGTACTGTGTGTGCAGTGTTGTGGCTCCCTATGGGAGCTATAGCATTGCACACACACACACAAAAAAAAAAAAAAAAAAAATTATGAAGATCAATTTAACCCTTGCCATTAAACGTTGGATCACTACTCCCCCCCCCCCCCCGTACATAAAAAATAAATAAAAAATAAATAAATAAATAATATAAAAATGAATAAATAAATAAATTACTAAATAACTGAATAAATAAAATAAAATGATTAAATAAAATATAAATATCTGTATTACATCAAGCATATACACCTATACGGTATCGCTGCTTGCGTACATGTCCGTACTATTTAAATATATCTTCGATTGCAGTACTCCTTCAATGGCGTACGCGCCAAAAAAAAAAAAAAAATAAATAAATAAATAAATAAAAATTCATGAATAAATAAATGAATTAAAAAAAAAAAAAAAAAATGTATAAATAAATACATAAATAAAAAATTATAAATAATAAATTACAATGATATGAAAAAGTACAAACTATATAGATTTCAATGCACATACGCATGTGGTATCAAAGGCCACGTGCGTCAATGTCCGAACTATCAAGTTATACATCCTCATTTGATTGCATGGTTTGCGGTGTAAGCGCAAATTAATAATTACATATATATATTCTACAGTTCCATATAGCGTATTTTGGTCGCTTTTTATACATAAAAAAAAAAAAATAAAAAAAAAAAAAAGAATAAATAATCACAACTCTAATTGACACGACAATGGTACCGCTGTAAACTTCAGATCACGGCGCATGGTTCTTGCAGCCACTGCACCCCAAACCCTCCATCACCTCTCCTCTGCTGCTGGTTTCCCGGCGCCATTCCGGGTGGCGGCAGAGTACCCGCAACCAGGTGGTCTCCAGCGTGCCTTGTCCCGCGCCTGCGGTGGTGAAGTGGTTCCTCCATCTTTTGTGCCTTCTCCATCTTCTGGACTTAGTGAGCGTTCTGTTGCGGGGGGCAGTGGTGGCTCTATTTTCGTGCCTGCTCTTGGGGTTTTGGCAGGCCAGTTGTCTTCAGCTGGCTAGGCTGGGTTGGTGCCCTCTCCTTCCCTGGTTAGTGTGCTTATGGCTGTTCAGGGTAGTATCCGCCTTTTGTTCTTGTGTGTTTGGTGGGTTTGGGTCTCGGATATAGGTGTATGTCTATGTTGGTCTCTGGTTGTGAGTTGGGTACGTCTCTTCTTGACGGGGTGCTTTGGTGTGGCTGGATGACCGGGTTTTGTGGACTTAGCTCCTGAGGCTTGTTCCTTATCCTGAATCGGTGGCACCCAGTTACGGTTTTGTTTCTTTTGGTTTTCTCCCCCCTTGGTTTGGTGTTTCTCTCCGTCACTAGTTGTAGTCCCTCTCCGCTGCTCTGTTTGTCCTAGTGTATTGTCTGATGTTTTCTCCTGTTTTGCTCCCGATCTCTGGTAGGCATGGGACTCCTGTATGTCGTGCTGGGTGCTTTAGCTGATGTGGCGGTGGGTAGGTTTTGCTTGGGTTTCAGTTTGTCTTTCCTTGTGGGTTCTTCTGTTTGTGGTGGTTTTTCCAGAGGGGGATTCTCCTGTGCTCTACGCTTGTTGGGGTGTGGTTTGTTGTAGTCTTCCGCATGCCGTGTGGCGTTGGTCTGCAGTTTTCCTGTGTACGGGGAGTGTTTGCATGTTCTCTGTTTTGGTTTCCTCGGGGCTCGCTAGGTGCCCCTGTTCCGGTCCTTGCTGGTTTACTGTATGTTCCGCATGGATTATGGTTCTGGGCGGAGTTTTTTCCTGCAGGTTGTCTCTGGCCACCGAGGGTGTCTGGTATTTGTGCCCCCGCATATGTGCCCCTGGTACGCTATGGGCTGACATTTCGGTTGGTTGGGGTTTTTTCAGGAGTTGGGCAGTGGACTGGCCTGCTTTCAGTTCCCCATTGCAGCGCACGGGGAGCTCGCTCTGTTCTCTGTTGTGGCTGGTTGGGTCGGTTGTTGGTGTGGTGTTTGGTTTTCCAGTGGTGCTGCGGTGGGTTTCTGCCATGCTTGGGGTTTTGTTTGAGCTTTTCCCTTGGTGTTGGTTGTGGGACTTTGGGTGCTTGCTTCGGCAGCTCATGTTTTAGACTTGTAACGTTACTGTGTGGGTTGGCATGGCCCCTGTGCTTGGTTGCGCGCTACTTTTGTGATGCTTTTCTTCTTTTCTGGTGTGTGATTTGAGTGATCAGGGGGCGTGTCTTCTTCCTGTGCTCTGCCTGTTGCATCTAGTGCTTCGCTGTTTGGAGTTACGATTTCTTTCAGGGCTACGCTCCCTGGGGTCGGTATTGGGTGTTGACGTTTTGTCCCGTTTTCTCTGGCTGTAGTTCCGGAGGTTTGCTTGTGCGGCCGGCCCGTGGGTCCTTGGGGAGAGTGGTGTAATTCTTGGTCCGCTTTGGTGGCTCCTGCGGTTTGGTCGCACTCACGGTACGGCGCTTGCGAGTGGTTAGTGTTGGTGTGGAGGCAGGGATGTCTACAGTCGAGGAGGGTCCCGGAGGTTCCAGAGGGTCTGTGGACGGCGGATAAAAACTTAAAAAAAATAAAAAAAATTAAAAATTTTGGTTTCCATACCTGGAATGCCCCTTGATGTAACCTTGTAAGGCTCTGATGTTTGATTTACTGTTTCGTTTTAATAGGATGTGATAACGGAAGTTATCTGCTGTGTCACCTCTCCTAGGAGTTTCGAGATTTGGGCAGTGTTCTCAGTGTATCCAAATAACATTCTGAGTATGTGATGCTGGGATCTTCACCTGTTAATGTGAATCACCTATAAAAAAAAAAAAAAAAAAAAATAAATAAATAAATAAAAAAATTAAAAAATTAAAAAAATAAAAAAGTTGGTTGGCTTTCCCGCTGTGCTGCGATCCAGTGGGGTGCGGTTGGCGCACGGCACATGGCAGGGGGTGATTTTCTTTCTGCTTTGCAGGTGGTGTATACCTAGGGGCTGGGCCCACGAGTGGGTGGCCTTGCTGTCGGCGACCGGTTTTCTCCTATCATTTTTGGGTCGCTTGGTGGCGGCTGCGGGTCGGGTTTTTGGTTTTCGTTTTGCGTAATTTTTCTGATCCGAGATTTTGCGCTAGCTTTTTTCAGGGCTATGTGGTTGGGGCACTTTTTCTTTCTCCTCGTCTCCTTCCATGGGACTTGGGTGTCCGTGTTTTTGGGTGCCTATTTTTTGCGTTTCATGGAAAAAGTTTAAAATAAAAAAAAAAAAAAAAAAGGCCCGTCGGTCCGAGACTGTTTAGGCGATCCGGGAGACGCAGCTCGTGCTCCATGACTGTTTTGTGAGTTCGGGGTTTGCTCTCTTTTTGTATCGGGGCCGGCGGAGGTGGATGGGGTTTCCGGAGAGGGTAGCGCTGCACGTGGGGCGCGGGCGTTCTGCATGTTATGTTGCTATTTTCGCCCAGTTTGATCTTTCCCATGTGTGTTTTTGTTTTAAGAGCGGCTTTCCGCAAGGTGGTGCGAGTGCTGCAGCACTCTTCGGTGTATGGGCGAGTCTGAGAGAGAAGTTCACACGGGTTATTTAAAATTAAAAATAAAAAAAAAATTAAAAAAATTAAAAATTAAAAAAATGGTCCTGGTGGCAGGTACCTCGGATTTCCTGGAGAGGAAATGTGTTGAGCGGATTTCCTGGAGAGGAAATGTGTTGGGCGGATTTCCTGGAGAGGAAATGTGTTGAGCGGATTTCCTGGAGAGGAAATGTGTTGGGCGGATTTCCTGGAGAGGAAATGTTTTGGGTGTGCCGGGGGGCTGAGGTGGCCCCAGGTGTTGGCTATCCAGTTTCTCTTGGGTGGGGGTCGGAGCCCAGTGTAGGGCTAACTGGTCTCCTCCGTGGCGGTAAGAAGACGGTGAAAGCGGGGTCAACCCGGGGTAGACCTCCACACAGGACAGTGTGGCAGCACCTCTCGGGTTGGTAAGAAGCCAATCGGTGTCTTTGTTACAGTTAAATTGTTATTTATATAAGTAATTTTATAAATAAAGCTGTGGCCGATTCCCACCCACGGAAAAGTTAAATTGTTGTTGTATCAGTTATTATTTAATTAATTATTGTAATAAGGGGGAGGGGTAGTTATAGCCTGCTAGGAGCTAATTGTGTCTCAGCAGTCTGAATTGATCGCCGACATGGGGGGGTCTCCACTCGCGTCCTAACGGATCGGGACGATCAGCCCGACTGAGTTGCCGGGAAGCGTTTACTTTCACTTTCAGACGCGGCGGTCAACTTTGGTCGCCGCTTCTGAAGGGTTAATAGCGCGCGGCACAACGATCAGCGCTGTTAGCCCAGGGTCCCGGCTATGAATAGCAGCCAGGACCGACCCGGTTTTAAACACAGGGCTCAGGCCGTACAGGTACGCCCTGAGTCCTTAAGAGGTTAAGGGGTTAAAGGTATATTTCATGAAAAAACGTGATATATATATATATATATATATATATATATATATATATATATATCAACTGGCTCCAGAAAGTTAAACAGATTTGTAAATTACTTCTAATAAAAAAATCTTAGTCCTTCGAGTATTTATCAGCTGCTAAAGTTGAGTTGTTCTTTTCTGTCTGACAACAGTCCTCTCTGCTGACACCTCTGTCTGTCTCAGGAACTGTCCAGAGTACAAGCAAATCCCCATCCCTCTCCTGTTCTGTACAGTTCCTGAGACAGACAGAGGTGTCAGCAGAGAGCACTGTTGTCAGACAAAAAAGAACAACTTCAGCAGCTGATAAGTACTGGTAGGATAAAAAAATGCATAGAAGTAATTTACAAATTTGTTTAACTTTCTGAAGCCAGTTGATATACCCCTTTAAAGGGTGCTTTTAAATGCTTCATTTATACCCTGCTAACAAATAGAAATCAAGCGAATACCCCCTTTAATATATCATTGTCAAAACGAGTCAAAATGATGGTGGTGGCAGGAGAGGACCATTTGGAAGGTAATGACTCACAGCAGAGTATGAAGATGAAGATAGATCAGTGTTTCCCAACCAGTGTGCCTCCAGCTGTTGCAAAACTACAACTTCCAGCATGCCCGGACAGCCGAAGGCTGTCCAGGCATGCTAGAAGTTGTAGTTTTGCAACAGCTGGAGGCACGCTGGTTGGGAAACACTGAGATAGATTGTAAATGCCAACGCTGACATATAACAGACACGTCCTGCCTGGAAGTACCAACCCAGACAAATGCCTTCCTGGTGAAATGTCAGCATTTCTACTTAGAATTCTCTCTCATTTGCAGCTGCAATGGAAAAACTATAGGAAGCTTAAAAAAAATAAAACACAACATAAGGTTAAAGGGGAAGTTCACTTTTTATAACATCTTACAACACATCTCAGGCTTCACAAATAGAATGTTTAAAAATTATTTGCATAACTTCTCAAGATCAGACCTTGATATTGTTGTGATATAATGTTTTCATCTTTATTCACATCCAGAATGAAGTGCCAGACCCACGTGCCGGTTTTATTTTTAAAGTGTTTTTTCCCACCTTTTGTGGTGTTTTTTGGCATAAAGGGGTATTCCGGCCCTAGACATCTTATCCCCTATCCAGAGGATAGGGGATAAGATGTCTGATCGTAGGGGTCCCGCCACTGGGTACCCCCGTGATCTCGGCTGTGGCACCCCGCTGTCATCACTGTACAGAGCAAACTCGCTCTGTGCTTAATGACGGGTGATACAGGAGCTGGAGCATCGTGACGTCACAGCTCCGCCCCCTTAATGCAAGTCTATGGGAGGGGGAGTGCCATAACGTCACGATGCTCCGGCCCCTGTATCGCCCGTCATTACGTGCAGAGCGATCTCGCTCTGTGCAGTAATGACAGCGGGGTGCCGCAGCAAAAGATCACGGGGGTCCCCAGCAGCGGGACCCCCGCGATCAGACATCTTATCCCCTATCCTTTGGATAGGGGATAACATGTGTAGGGGCGGAGTACCCCTTTTAATGGTAGTGTGGTAGCACAGCTCAGCTGCACCCATTGCTTTGCTGAACTTAGTTCGTGTAGCTGTAGTGCTGGACAGTCAAAAGTCCTTGCCTAAAATGTTGAGGCCTATAATGTTGAGGCCTAATAATATAATGTTGAGGCCTATAAGTGGTTTTTTTTTGGCGTTCCAATGTATTACACTGAGTCTTATGCAGAGTGTTAAAGAGTAGCTCCCACCATCTGTATTTTTTTCTGCCCCTACCTATTGCTGATCTATCCCTAACCCCCTCCCTGCCTTTTAAAAAAATGTTTTCTACCTTACAAATGGCTCATCTTCTGCTCGTAGCTTTACCTCTGCCGGAAGCCGACTTCCCCAGCAGGCGCAACATCACTGACACCTGCTGGGTGCCGACTTCCGCCCTCACCTCATCTATGCTGCACGCCTGTCAGGAGCGCGCATAGATGAGCAGCCAATAGCACGGCAGGCTGCTCCGGGGTCTCCTCCTCCCTGTTTAGCAGTGTAGTGTTATCCAGGGAGGAGGAGAATAGGAGCATCGCCCACCTGCCGTGCTTACCGCCGAGACCCAGGACCGAAACAAAGTACAGGTAAGTGAAATAAGACCTCATTTACCCGTACAGGACATGTACAGTCCTGGAGCTTCAGCGCAGCACTGAGATTCAGTGCCACGCTGCCTAAAGACCAGGGACGGCTTTTGGGGTGTGCGAGCTATGCGGCCGCACAGGGCGCCATAGCAACAGGGGCGCCGGGCTCGCAGTGTAACAGGCCGGCCGAAGATGGGGAGAAGCAAGCTGCAGGCTGCAGCTGCTTTGAAGCAGGAAGCAAGGTCCGGAGCATGGAGGAGGAGCTTGGGGGCGCGGGCCGCGTCCAAGTGCTGCGTGCGCCTTCACAGAGAGCCACGGAAGGATCCCTGTGTGCAGTGTGAAGGTGATGGCCGGTGCTCTACAAGCTGATTCCAGGGAGCAGCGCAGCAGCCTTCAAAAGTAAGTACCTGGCTGTTCTAAATAATTGTTTTATTTTGTGCTTTTTTAATTAATTTATTTTTTAAACAGGGCATAGGATATATGAACCCCCTTCCTAGGGTCCGTCCGTTTAATTATGGAATAAAGAGAGAGGGTCTGATTAATGGGGACAGAGAAGTGGACTGTGAAGGGGGACAGGGGACTGATTAAGGGGGACAGGGGCAGGGGACTGATTAAGGGGGCAGGGGACTGATTAAGGGGACAGGGGACTGATGAAGGGGGACATGGGACTGATTAAGGGGGCAGGGGACTGATTAAGGGGGCAGGGGACTGATTAAGGGGGACAGGGGACTGATTAAGGGGGACATGGGACTAATTAAAGGGACAGGGGACTGATTAAGGGGGACATGGGACTGATTAAGGGGGCAGGGGACTGATTAAGGGGGACAGGGGGCAGGGGTCTGATTAAGGGGGACAGGGGACTGATTAAGGGGACAGGGGACTGATGAAGGGGGACATGGGACTGATTAAGGGGGCAGGGGACTGATTAAGGGGGGACAGGGGAATGATTAAAGGGACAGGGGACTGATTAAGGGGGACAGGGGACTGGTGAAGGGGGGCAGGGGACTGATTAAGGGGAGGCAAGTGTTTTATTGAAAGGGTTTTGGTGATGGGAATGAAGGTGGCACATTGTGTGCTTCAAATTGTCTAGAGGGTGCCAAACTAAAACAATGGTTGAAGAAATGAGGGAAAGTCTATGCTTAGTGTTGTAAAATAGTTAGATATAGTGTTCTGACAACATAGCTCTTGTTTCTACAATACATAAACTTATGTATAACTTATGTATACATTGATATACATGATTGTTACCAGTCAATCCAGTTATTTATTATTGTACTTGTTTGCACTTGCACTTAAATTATCTGTAATTAAAAAAAAATATTTGTTACAAAGATTTTTATCCTTTCTGTGTATGTTTATGGGGTAATAGGCTCGCACAGGGCGCCTGAACACCTAAGGCCAGCCCTGCTCCAGACTGTACAGGCCAGGGGCAGGTAGCCAATGAGGCAGCTGTGAGGCCAGGCAGCCAATGAGTGCAGACCCGGCGTTCACAGCGCTCGCTCCCGCCTGTCTGATTGACAGGAAGGGAGCGGGTGCAGGGTGACTGAATTAGGACCGATTGCCCGGCCAGCATCGGTCCTAATTCAGTCGTGACGTCACGGCAGGCTGCAGCCGGCCACTAGGAGGGAGACCCCTAGAGGTCGGTTTTCAAATGTAAAATACACTGTTTTAATAAAATATAATAATAATAATAATGAATCTATATTAGAAATATGTTGTAGTACATAAGTACTACAACATATAATAAAAAAAAACTTGCATAGAGACTTGAAGAAAAACTCACGGCACTCGATGTTCATGCTTCATCCATACAATTCCCACAAGAGGTAAGTTCACATGTCGGGAGGGGGAGAAGAGACGGGACGACGACCGTTTCGCGGCTGCACGCTACTTCTGCTGGTCCCTACGTCACTTCTACTTCCTCCATACCTTTTAACATCACATGATCATTACACCTGTTCACTAGGGCGGTTAACCCTCACATCACAATGAGCAGGTGCAAATAGATGTGTTGCAACAGCCCATACACATTATGCGTTTCCGTATGTACAAATTATTAATAAAATTTACAAAAATCATATCAGCATCGTGCATATGTACAAGTCCTTGGTGGCGTGTAAAGGAGAAACACAATTGAAACAGATACATCAACTAGAGAATATGTGGATGTCCTTATGATCATTCAGTCTCAGCTGGCCCAGAGCTTCCATTTTTAATATAATGGATGTTTCTTTTTGTAACAGCACCATATTAATATATCCCCCTCCGGGGATCGAATCAATCTGTATTAATCCCGAAAATGACAAAACAGAAGTGTCGCCACCATGAACCTCACAGATATGTTTTATAAGTCTAGGAGCCCCTTTTCCTGTCGAGATTGATCGAATGTGTTCTGAAAATCTCACATTTAAAGATCTTAGACTAGGTTCAGACTACGGAATCTCCGGGCAGAAAATTTCCGCCCGGAGATTCTGAGTGCGGCCAGATGAATCAGTCGGCACTAGGACCGCGGGGACACTGCAGTCTCCAATTCTTCAGGCGGAAATTTCCAAGCGGATTTTCCGTTCACAAATTCCGCTTCACAAATTCCGAAGTGTGAATTTGTGAACGGAAACCCATTCACTACACTATACATTTTAGTAAGTGGAATTTCTGCCTGCAATTTCAAAGCGGAATTGCAGGCGGAAATTCCATAGTGTGAACCTAGCCTTATAGTTTTTCCAACATAAACCCCATGTAAAGGGGTACTCTGCTGCCCTGCTTCTGGAGCTCCGTTCCCCAGCGTCCGGAAGTATATTGTTCCAAACGGCTGTGTGCAGGCTTCCGTGTTCAGGGCCGCCCCTTGTGATGTCACGGCTGCCCCCTTGTGACCTCACGACCGCCCCCCTCAACATAAGTCTATGGGAAGGGGGCGTGATAGACTTATGTTGAATGTAGCAGATTTGTAAATTACTTCTATTAAAAAATCTTAATCCTTCCAATAATTATCAGCTGCTGAAGTTGAGTTGTTGTTTTCTGTCTGGCAACAGTGCTCTCTGCTGATATCTCTGCTTGTCTCGGGAACTGCACAGAGTAGAAGAGGTTTGCTATGGGGATTTGCTTCTAAACAGGGCGGTTCCCGAGACACGTGTCATCAGAGAGAACTTAGACAGAAAAGAACAACTCAACTTCAGAAGCTCATAAGTACTGAAAGGATTAAGATTTTTCAATTGAAGTAATTTACAAATTTGTTTAACTTTCTGGAGCCAGTTGAAATATAAAAAAAAAGTTTGTTCCTGGACAACCCCTTTAAGGACCTTCCAGGTCACGTGAGTGGGTCACATGATGTACCACAATGCTTTGTGAAAGGACTGACAGTTGGTGGAACCAATAAGCTATGAGCCTGCCCCCTTGCTATATAAGGGCGCTGTATTCAATGATCGCGCTCTTCTCCCCATGCTCTCTTGGGTTCCGGACTATCAGAGAGAGAGGAGTTCCGTGTATACCTTCAAGACAAATCTAGGCCTGAAGCCTGCTAACTTCTGCTGAATACAAAACCGTGAGTTCAACTAAACTCAATCCTAAATCTACGTGACTACTGAACCTAAAACCAAACCCTAAATTCAGAGCTTATTTCCCTACAAGGTCCCAACCAACTGTGAGGAACCTAAAGTCCGGTCCTCTGTATAGACTGTTACTACTGTTAACCTGCATGAAAAGTTGCAGTAAAGTTATTTCCAGTTTACTAAACCTCCGGCTGTGGACAATCCTTTATTCCTCCCCATCATTCCTGGGACGGGTGGCGGTAGGATATACATATACTGAGGAAGAACCCGCACCCTGGCTTCACGACAGTTAAGGGTTAATCAAGCACCATTTCATCACTGCACAGCTACACCCTACCTACCCTACATCCCCACAAGCTCACCACATAGCTTTTTGGCGTCTTACGAACAGGATACGGGTGTGTGTCTACAGCTGTTGCCACCATTAACAGAGTACTCCCCCCCCATGTAAAGAACTGTGTTAATGTGACTGACTGTCACGAAAAGAGAAAAAAAACGGAGCGCTCACCCTTTGGAAGGTAGATCAGGCACAGGATACTAGGCCCATGGACCAATTCGGTCTCAAGCAGGGAGGCGGAAGCTGGATACGGGGGAGTCTCAGACGTCGGGCCACGGACTGTATCACGCCCCTAGGCTTTCGTCAGGCTGCTTAGACGTCATCATGCATCCTCCTTGTCTTTATACTTCTTCCCATTTCCACCATTGCGGTGACAATAAAAACCATGAAAAGTGGATAAACAGTGAGTATTAACCCACTAAATACGAAAAAAGAGTATTAAAAACAAAGCTCATGCAAACCAGCATAATACTGTGAGCTAGGGATAGAAGGGAAGAAAAAAAGAAAGAGAAGGAAAAGGAAGGAAAAAAGAGGGTGGGGGGAGAGAGGGGAAAGAAAAAGAAGAAGGGGGAGAGAGGAAAAAGGGGGGGGGGGGTTTGGACAAAGAGCAGGAAGGAAGGGAAAAGGAAGGAAAAGAAAGAAAGAAGAGGAAAAGGGTTACAATAGGGCACCAAACTCGGTTTTGTCATTTAAACCCAACGGTCCTGTTGCGTTCAACCTTAGGATCCATCTGGATTCCTTCTGTAATAACACTTGATGCCTATCCTTCCATCTGCTGGGGTACTCTACCCTCTCAATGGCTCCAAATTTTAACCCTGTGATTTCACCTCCATGACAGGTACTCATATGATTAATGAAACGTTGGGAACCTTTTTTGGTTGTAATAGATCTAACATGTTCCCTAATCCGGTGAAACAGAGGGCGCTTAGTCTTTCCAATGTAGAAGAACTTGCCTGGACAAATCATGCAGGACACCACATAGGATGAGCTACATGTCACCGGCTGCTTCACAAATACAGTGTAACTCCCCAATTTTATAATGCTAGTCTTCACATTCATTTCGCAAAAAGAGCAGGAGTCACAACAGAAATTCCCCACAAGCCAGGTTCCGGTTATGTTTCAAATTATCTTTTATAGTTTTGTTTCGTCTGTCACAATTGGTTTCTGGCATGTGATGTCCTTCAAATCTGTATCTTTTTCTAACATGAACCAATTCGCAGAAATTATGGGACAATAGTTTTTCCCTAGTTACTTCTTCAATTCTTTTTACTAGTTCTTTTTACAATTCTTTTTTACAATTTAGTTCTTTTACAATTCTTTTTATTCTAGTTACTTTTTCAATTCAAGGGGGACAATATTGTTTTACTTTCCCGAGATTATTATTTTGAAGAGGCGATGAGGCAGCTTCAGGATATAACTACCCACACTTTATTAAGTACAGATCCAACCAGTGAGTATAATGCTAAGATAAGATCAGTGCTAAGAAGAAATATTCCCTTCAAATTATAATAGTTGTAAGATAGAAGCTTCAAATACATTTACAAAACTACCAAAGGCCAACAGCCTCGTCTCTCGTGCGCAATATACAGCACGAATGTTACTTGACAGTGTGGGCTGTGATCTACTCCGGCTGTCTAAGCTAAACTTTAGTATTGTACAACTGCCCTCTAGTGTTTGTTATGAGAACTTCAAATATATATGTATATACTGTGTAAATATATACAGGGCCGGACTGGGACCAAAAATAGGCCCGGGCATACAGTGGGGATCAAAAGTTTGGGCACTCCAGGTAAAAATTTGTATTAATGTGCATAAAGAAGCCAAGGAAAGATGGAAAAATCTCCAAAAGGCATCAAATTACAGATTAGACATTCTTATAAAATGTCAACAAAAGCTAGATTTCATTTACATAATTTACACTTTCACAAGCAAGATTTCTGTCTCTCACAGACCTGTAACTTCTTCTTTAAGAGTCTCCTCTGTCCTCCACTCATTACCTGTATTAATGGCACCTGTTTGAACTTAACAGTGTAAAAGACACCTGTCCACAACCTCAAACAGTCACACTCCAAACTCCACTATGGCCAAGAACAAAGAGTTGTCGGAGGACACCAGAAACAAAATTGTAGACCTACACCAGGTTGGGAAGACTGAATCTGCAATAGGCAAGCAGCATGGTGTGAAGAAATCAAATGTGGGAGCAATTATTAGAAAATGGAAGACATACAAGACCACTGATAATCTCCCTCAATCTGGGGCTCCATGCAAGATCTCACCCTGTGGTGTCAAAATGATCGCAAGAACGGTGAGCAAAAATCCCAAAACCACACGGTGGTATCTAGTAAATGACCTGCAGAGAGCTGTGACCAAAGTAACAAAGGCTACCATCAGTAACACACTATGCATCCAAAGAACACCATACCTACTGTGAAGCATGGGGGTGGAAACATCATGCTTTGGGGCTGTTTTTCAGCAAAGGGACCAGGACAACTGATCCGTGTAAAGGAAAGAATGAATGGGGCCATGTATCGTGAGATTTTGACCTCCTTCCTCAGCAAGGACATTGAAGATGGAATGTGGCTGGGTCTTTCAGCATTACAATGATCCCAAACACACCGCCCGGGCAACGAAGGAGTGGCTTCGTAAGAAGCATTTCAAGGTCCTGGAGTGGCCTAGCTAGTCTCCAGAACTCAACACCATAGAAAACCTTTTGAGGGAGATGAAAGTCCGTGTTGCCCAGCGACAGCCCCAAAACATCACTGCTCTAGAGGAGATCTGCATGGATGAATGGTCCAAAATACCAGAAAAAGTGTGTAAAAACCTTGCGAAGATACAGAAAACTAATGACCTCTGTCATTGCCAACAAAGGGTATATAACAAAGTATTGAGATAAACTTTTGTTATTGACCAAATACTTATTTTCCACCATAATTTGCAAATACATTCTTTATAAAATCAGACAATGTGCTTTTATGGATTTTTTTTCTCATTCTGTCTCTCATAGTTGAGGTATACTTATGATGAAAATTACAGGCCTCTCATCTTTTTAAGTGGGAGAACTTGCACACTTGAACATTGGTGGCTGACTAAATACTTTTTTGCCCCACTGTGTATATATATATATATATATATATATATATATATATATATACATATATATATATATATATATACATACTTTTTTTTTTACTGAAATATTGTCCTTACATCATGGAATGAACCATAATTTTTTATTTCATCCACTCGGTGTGCTGCATTTATCCATTTATTATTGTGTTGGACTTGGTAACTGCAGTCCTATGCATGTGTGCACCCCTCTTCATTATGTTTCTGATTTTTTTTTACTCTTTTGGATGTGCTGCTTCAATTTGGACTTTATATATGCATATATAAATGTTTTCCCTAGTTTTACATTGTGTTGTTTAATGCACAAAATGTTAAATATTATTATTATTTTTTTTTTTTTTAACAGGCCACTGTTATCAAGGATCTGCTGGGTCCCTGAACATGTCTGGTATAGCATATACAGTACTTGCTTTTTCTTTACAGCATTTTTTCTTTATTCTGTATTGTGATGTTGGTCTGTTATTCCTTCTGCAAATGTATTATTAATGTTACCATTATTCTCTTCAATGGAATGTGTCCCTTCATTGCACAAAAAGAACCATAAACCCTAGATGTCAATTATGGGATCGTTCACTCTGCTGGCGGGCTCCAGTAAAGGAAGCTCCTTCGGTCAAAAAGGACGGGAGCTGAGAAGAGAAAAAAGTGCATGTCCTATTATATTTTCTCTGCTGTAAATTCTGTGAAATACTGGACACCTGACAGACCCCATTTAAGTCATGAGGATCAGTCAGCACCCAGCGGTGTCAGCTGTGCTTTAAACCTGTTTAGGCTCTATTTGGTGCAAAAAAAATCAAACATGAACAGCCATATGAACTTTGCCTTAGTTCTACATTTCCAGGAGGAAAAACAAAGGTTCCTCTCAATTTTCAGGCACCAAAAAATAGTAGTATACTACCCTGATATATAACTGATGGATACGGCACATTGCAGTGAGAAAATACCACAATTCAACTAGCCCAGTTTAGTACTGTGGTGGCGGGGTGTGTGGTGCAGGGCAGATTTTGTTACCCTAGGGGCAAATGGCATTAACCCCTTGTATTCGCCTATATATTATTAGCCTATAACCACCCGAAGGTATACCGCTAGATCCTGGGCTAGGCACGGGGACAATAAAGACTCTGACGCCAAGTTATGGACAACGGTAGCTTTACTGAGGGTAGACAGATAGTAAAGTCTATACAGTTCAGCCAGGGCCCAAGGAGGTGACCAGTGATGCAGAGACCTTAAGGGTTTGCTGGGACTTGTAGAAGGAGTGGACAATTGAATGCAGACAATGCTGACTTGACAGATGACAGGGACTGACTTGACTCATAAAGCTGAGACTTTATCTTACTTGAATTGATGATGGCTGCAGGACTGGACTTTGAGGCTTCCAATACTCTGGACACACACACTAGGCGACTGCACTGGACCTCAGCAGAAGAGCAGAGCTGAAAAAGAGATAAGCTAGGGCCACCCAGGGCTTATATGGGGAGACTAGCATAGAGCCCATAGGTCACTCTTGGGATCACCCGGTCACTGGTACCTCCTGGGTAACAATCACATGACATAACTCAAAGATACTGTGATGTCCCAGCACAGGATATCATCCTACAGTCCTATCAGCTTGATTATTAGTCACATGATAATGGTTTTCACATGTTAAAGTTACATGTTTTGTTACCCAGAGAGCACCAGATGACCTGCAGTTGGCCTATGGGCTACTTGCACAGCCCCCCTTTATGAGGAAGGGAGGAGCTGCAATCTGCCTCTTTTTTGCTCTTAGATCCTGAGGTCAAGTCCAGTCCAACCGTCTCAGCACATCTGTAGGCCTCAAGCCTAAATTACAGCCACAAGTCAGTATGTCAAGTCATCTATGTCTGCGGTCACTATCTTCAGTCAAGTCAAGTCTATTATAGTCAGCGTGGCTGTGCTAAAGTCTGTTAAAGTCACTGCAAGTCCCAGCAATCTGCGAGGTTCCCTGTGTTGCTGGCCATCTCTCTGAGATCCTGGCCGAGATGTAAAGACTGTTACCATCTGTCTTCCTCAGTAAAGCTACCGTTAACCCTAACCTGGCCTTGGACTATTATTTGCCCTGCCTAAACTAGGACTAGAGGTGCTACAGTTCGGGTGGTTCTCGGTTAAAACCACGCCCTGGGGTCACGAACACGAAGGGGTTAACAACACCTGCCCCATACACCTCACTTTACACCCCGTGGCTTCGCCACAACTTTGGCGTCACGAACAGGATACGGGTGTGTGCCATTGCCATAAAGCCACAAGTTTTCCCCCCTAGTCTGAGTCTGAATTGTGTCCGAGAAAAATGGCATGCGGATGCGAAAAAGTTTGGGCCAAAAAAGTGTACGGGACTGTTGTTACTGCAAAGTGTTACTGGCAGGAGCAGGTAAAATAGTGGGGAAGATGAAGGAAAGACTGTTAATTGCGGAGTGTGCAAAGTCAGTACCTGAAAGGGTTGAACGTAGTCTGATGTTTCCCGCGTGCGGGAGCGGTCGCAGCTCCGCCCCGTCAGTCCCCAGCAGCGACGGCTCTTCAGTGTTGCGAGGAGGAACTAAATGTCCGCCCTGTGTTGCAAGGAGAGACTTTACCGACCGGACCAAAACAGGAAGTTCCCTGGGTGCAGCTATATTGGAGGTTCCGGCGGCTGCATCCGGCTCCACTGTCCCCAGTCAAGCATCCGCTGCAGCGAGACTCTGCATGTATTAATGATCATCGCAAGTAAGTCTCTGGTGCCGGCGGCTTCCTGCATTAACCCTCTAGTGCCCAGCAGCGTCACCGGATGCTTACCACATCAGGGGGGGGGGGGGGGGGCGAAACCTACACTGTTTCCGTCAGTCAAGACTAAGCTGCTGCGGCACCTCATCAAGCATCTTAAAGCGACAGCGCACTCAAGTCATCTTAAAGCGACAGCGCACTCAATTCATCTTAAAGTGACAACGTGCTCAATTCTTAAAGTGACAGCATTCTCAAAAAGTCTGCAAGATGTCAGCACCGGTATTCATGGGGAACCCTGTCCTCCCTACCTGCAACGGAGACCCCTTCACCCTGAGGGATTTCAAGGAGAGGATCCAGAGTTTGTTTGTCTTTTATTCTCTCCCCCTTATCAACAGGTGCAGTTGCTCATAGGACAGCTACAGGGACCAG
Source organism: Hyla sarda (assembly GCF_029499605.1). NCBI lineage: Eukaryota > Metazoa > Chordata > Amphibia > Anura > Hylidae > Hyla > Hyla sarda. Next base: position 67,048,872 of record NC_079192.1, read on the forward strand.
CACTAGAGGACGTCCACACCTGGCCCGCCTCCGAGATTGCGACTGTTGAACAGATCTTTGATGGACTGTACCAGGTATTTGAGTCATTCTCCATCAGAGGTACATTACCGCCTGAATGAAAGGCGACAGAAGCCAGGGGAGACCTTGAGAGCTTATGTTGTAGCCTTGCAGAATGCCCTAGAGACTGTCCAAACATTAGATAGTATAACTCCCGAGCAGGGAAACAAGGTGTTAATAGACAGATTTATTGATGGGGCTCTTAACAAGTGGGACAAAGCCCAACTGAGAATGTTAGCAGTCCAGAATCCCAACATACCATTCCCCGCTTTCAAGAGACTGGCTATACAAGTGATTGAGTCTGGTACTGAGTTAGAGGAGGTCTGTACACCCCTTACACCCGTCCAAGAGCAACTAGGGGCGGTAGTCAGACCTATACCACCACTGTAACGTGTCCCCGCACCAGTGTCATCTACTTTGCCAGTCACCGCAGTCCAAGCAACCCTGTCAGTCACTACAGATTCAGACCTACAGTGTATTAAACAAGACATTGCACAATTGACTAAGGTTAACCAGGAGCTCGTCACCCGGCCTGCTCCCCTTTCCCTTGAATAATCCCTGCCTTGAGAAACCCCCTATGCTTTTGCCCCATGTAATCCCAATTACTATGCTCCTTCACCCGCTAGATATTCTGGGACACTGGACAATGCACTGCTGGGGTTTAAATGGAATTCCCTCTGGGGTCAAGGACCGGCCCTCAGGAAAATAGCCAGCAGTCACAACTCCCGAACGCCCTAACTCAGGACTATCACGTTATGTCGCCTCTTTCCCCTATGTAAAGATTATTGTAGAAGTTGTACAGTTGGAGGCGTTGATAGATACAGGGTCACAAGTATCTACTATACCTAAAAATGTTTACTATAAGTATTGGGATGCTCGTGTATTCTGAGAGTCTGATGATGTTGACCATAGATTAGTGGCGGGTAACGGGCAACCAGTACCCAGACATGGATATTGGGAGCCAATCATTCAGTTGGGAGAGCACATACTTAGAGGGCAGGGAGTGATTGTAACTACTGTGTCAGATAAGGGGTCTGCTGAGTTTATATTGGGGATGAACATCATGAAAAACTGTTTCTCTGAAATTGTAGCTTCCTTGCATGCCTCTCTCCCCTACATGTCCCCCTCAGGCCAGCGGGCTGCGTAGAACCACTTGAAAGTCCTACAAGCGGAACAGAAGTTTGACAACAAGGAAGGTGAGATCTGCAGAGTACGAGTTCAAGACATCAGGAACGAGGAACGGCTTTCGAGGCCCAACTCTTCCAGGACATATGTCAGTTCCACGCCTGCAAGAAACTCTGGACTACTGCTTACCACCATCAAGGGAACAGGCTCTGTGAGCGCATCAATCAAGTTTTTATCCACATACTGCGAGCAGCTTCTGTGTCAAAGCACGAAGAGTGGCCCTGATTGTTGCCCGAATTGATGAAAATTGATGGGCAGCAGCTTCAACAATTCTCCGCAAGCTTCTATGGAGTGGGTCTCTGACCACCAAAGAAGGATCCAGGAAGCAAAATAGATTGTCAATAAAAAGATGGGCAAGGCTCAGCAAAGGCAACAGCAGGACTACAACAGTCATGCCTCCGCCAAACCTCTCCAGTTGGGCGACAAGGTCTGGATGCGGAAGTTCCCGAGGACCCACAAACTGGACTCCATCTGGGAAACGGAGCCCTACATGGTAACGGCCATACCCTACCCAGACTCAGATGTGTACCCAATCCAGAAACCAGGGTACGAGCCGCAAGTTGTCCACTGTAACCAGATAAAGTTATGCTGTAAGGAAGACCTGCCTGAACCTCCTGTACCTCCTCCACCAGCTGTCAGACCTATACAGGAGTATGAACCTGGAGAAGGGATCCACCCATTCATGGATGTCCCCATTTTCTCTCCCAGCCAACCTGCAATCTTTGGTATCATGCCATCTCCGGGAACGGTGCAACCAACTCTAGTCACCTCACCAGCTCAAGTCCTGTCACCATTTGCAGCAGTCTACACTTCAGTTTCCAGGTCTCCAGTATCCCTGCCAGCCAGCTCGAGTCCAGATAGTCCAGAACCAGTTCCAACTCTAGAAATGGATCTTCAAGAGGCCTCTATCCCACTAGTCGTGCCAAGAGGTGCTCCCGAAGAGGAAAGTGTTCCTGAGTCATAAGAGGTGGTGCTGCGTAGATTGCAACGGTCTACCCAGGGTCAGTTACCCGCAAGGTTCAAGGACTAACATCATGTACAGTACAGAGTAATGTCGTGTGCTACACATAGTCCACAAGTGTACATAAAGTCATGAACACATATCCACTGTACATTAGGGCTGTAACACTTGCAACTATACAGTCCATACAAATGTCTTATATGTCTAAAATGTCTAATGTAATTTCTTGTATTCATGTGATCAGGATACTTTGTTTGCCAGAAGGTATTCCTGTTCCCACAAAAGCACGTAACAAAAGTCAAAAGGTAACAAATGTGAAATGTTATCTAAAAAAAAAAATGCCTAGCATAAGAAAATGTCTAGCATAAAAATAACTAGTGTTCTGGGGAGAAGTGTGTAATGCCAAGGGACCCCAGTAGCCAAGGCATTGGGATGAGATCCTCCGGCAACCCATTCCGCCAGTGTCGTGTCTAGTCATGTATAGAGTGTTATATGTATAGTCAAATGTAATATGTATAGTCAACGGTCATAATATTCATAGTCGGATGTCATAAAATGCATAGTCATAGTCCATAAGTCGTGTTATACCATAGTCATAGGTATGTTGTCATTATTATACGTAGTCCTTATTCTCCAGTAATTCCATGGTTATTTTCAGTTACACAAATCTAACAGAGCATGTATGGACATTGATACAGAGACTCTATTGCATTATCAGTACATGTCAACAAACAGCCTGGATATGGACATTAATTGCAATGCCCAAGGACTGCATGTGGCCCCGTGACCGTTTCGCTACTCAAACCCTTCCAGGACAGACATCGAGGGGGACTTTACTTAAGTAGGTAGGTTTGCGATGTCCCAATACAGGATATCATCCTGCAGTCCTATCAGCTTGGGTCCCTGTACATCCTCAGGGCTCACCTGCAGTGTTCCCCCCATAAAGTGTAAAGGACCTTTGATATGGTCACATGGTTATTAGTCACATGATAATGGTTGTCACATGTTAAAGTCACATGTTTTGTTACCCAGAGAGCACCAGGTGACCTGCAGTTGGCCTATGGGCTCTTTGCACAGCCCCCCTTTATAAAGAAGGGTGGAGCTGCAATCCTAGCATATGGATATACCAGCTTTGCAGCAATCACAGCCATATTATGTTAGGCTGCTTTCACACTATGAGCATTCATCCGTTATTAAATGTCCGTTTTCTCTGTAAAAACGGCCGTTTAACCCCTTCACGACGAGCAACGTACATGTACGGCACAGCGAAGTGTCACTTGGCGCGCGGCGACGTACATGTACGTCGCGGGGTTCCGGGAGAGCCGCGTCACTGGTAGCGGTGATCGGGCCGGGATGACTGCTGTTATCTAACAGCAGGCATCCCGGCACATCGCCGAGGGGGGTCTTGAGACCCCCCCCATGACCGCGATGCGCGCAAATCGCAGGTCAATTCAGACCTGTGATCTGCGCGATTCTGGGTCATACGGGTCACTGGTGACCTGGTGACCCGGAAAATAAGAGGGATCGGGGGTGTCCGAGACACCCTCGATCCCCCTAAAGGGATAGGAGTTTGGTGGCAGGGGCCACCCCTCCTATTCCTGCTATTGGTCGGCCGAGAGACCGACCGATAGCAGACCGGGGGAGGGGGGGTTAAAGTTTGGTTCCCCCGCTTTGCCCACCTATCAGTGTCCGGGCAAAACGGGGGAACCGTCCAGGGAAGGTCGGCGCCGAAGGTCCCTACCTGGATCCCGGATCCCCGTTCGCGATCCTCCGCCACGTGCGGCGGCGGCAGCAGCAATACTTCCGGGTCCTGCTAGGTGAGTTGTTGCCCAGCAACATCCGGAGGGCCACAGTTTACAGTGGTCTCTAAACCGTGGCCCTCCAGATGTTGCAAAACTACAACTCCCAGCATGACCAGACAGCTGTTTGCTGTGTGGGCATGCTGAGAGTTGTAGTTTTGCAACATCTGGAGGGCCACAGTTTTGAGACCACTGGACAGTGATTTACAACCTGAACCCTTCTAAATCTTGCAAAACTACAACTTCCAGCATTCAGGAACAGCATAAGGCTGTCTTGGCATGCTGGGAGTTGTACTTGCGTGCCTCCAGCAATTGCATAACTACATCTCCCAGCATGCCCTTCCGCAATCAGTACATGCTGGGAGTTGTAGTTTTGCAACAGCTGGAGGCACACTGGTTGGAAAATACTGAGTTAGGTCATAGAACCTAATTCAAGGTTTGAGCTGCGGCAAATTTTCCGCCGCAGCTCAAACTCCTAGCGGGAGACTCAGTGTAATCCGCCGTCAGTGTGAATGTAACCTAAAAACACTACACTACACTAACATAAAATAAAGAGTAAAACACTACATATACACACGTACACTGCCCCTCCACCACCACCCCCCTCCCCAATAAAAATTAAAAACGTATTGTACAGCAGTGTTTCTAAGATGGAGCCTCCAGCTGTTGCAAAACAAAAACTCCCAGCATTTCTGGACAGCAATTGACTGTCCAAGCATGCTGGGAGTTTAGCAACAGCTGGAGGCACCCTGTTTGGGAATCACTGGCATAGAATACCCCTATGTCCACCCCTATGCAAGTCCCTAATTCAGGCCTCAAATGCGCATGGCGCTCTCACTTTGGAGCCCTGTCGTATTTCAAGGCAACAGAATAGGGTCACATATGGGGTATCGCCGTACTCGGGAGAAATTGCCTAACAAATTTTGGGGGGCTTTTTCTCCTTTTACCCCTTATGAAAAGGAACAGTTGGGGTCTACACCAGCATGTTAGTGTAAAAAAATAAAAAATTTTACACTAACATGCTGGTGTTGCCCTATACTTTTCATTTTCACAAGAGGTAAAAGGGAAAAACGCCCCCAAAATTTGTAACGCAATTTCTCCCGAGTACGGAGATACCCCATATGTGGGCGCAAAGTGCTCTGGGGGCGCACAACAAGGCCCAGAAGGGAGAGTGCGCCATGTACATTTGAGGTGATTTGCACAGGGGTGGCTGATTGTTACAGCGGTTCTGACAAATGCAAAAAAAAAAACACACCCACATGTGACCCCATTTTGGAAACTACACCCCTCACGGAATGTAATAAGGGGTACAGTGAGAATTTACACCCCACAGGTGTCTGACGGATCCTTGGAACAGTGGTCCGTGAAAATGAAAAATTTTGCACAGTCCACTGTTCCAAAGATCTGGCAGACACCAGTGGGGGGTAAATGCTCACTGTACCCCTCATTACATTCTGTGAGGGGTCTAGTTTCCAAAATGATATGCCATGTGGGTTTTTTTCTGCTGTCCTGGCACCATAGGGGCATCCTAAATGCGACATGCCCCCCGAGCAAAATTTGCTCTCAAAAAGCCAAATATGATGCCTTCTCTTCTGAGCATTGTAGTTCGCCCGTAGTGCACTACAGGCCAACTTATGGGGTACCTTCATACTCAGAAGAGATGGGGTTACAAATTTTGGGGGGTCTTTTCTGCTATTAACCCTTTAAAAAATTTGAAATTTGGGGGAAAACCAACATTTTAGTGAAAATTTTTTTTTTTTTTTTACATATGTAAAAGTCGTGAAACACCTGTGGGGTATTAAGGCTCATTTTATTCCTTGTTATGTTCCTCAAGGGGGTCTAGTTTCCAAAATGGTATGCCATGTGTTTTTTTTTCTGTTCTGGCACCATAGTGGCTTCCTAAATGCGACATGACCCCCAAAAACCATTTCAGAAAAACGTACTCTCTAAAATCCCCTTGTCGCTCCTTCGCTTCTGAGCTCTCTACTGCGCCCACTGAACACTTTACATAGACATATGAGGTATGTCCTTACTCGAGAGAAATTGGGCTACAAATATAAGTATAAATTTTATCCTTTTACCCCTTGTAAAAATAAAAAAATTGGGTCTACAAGAACATGCGAGTGTAAAAAATGAAGATTTTGAATTTTCTCCTTCACTTTGCTGCTTTTCCTGTGAAACACCTAAAGGGTTAAAACATTTACTGAATGTCATTTTGAATACTTTGGGGGGTGCAGTTTTTATAATGGGGTCATTTGTGGGGTATTTCTAATATGAAGACCCTTCAAATTCACTTCAAACCTGAACTGGTCCCTGAAAAATTGTGAGTTTGAAAATTTTGTGAAAAATTGGAAAAATTGCTGCTGAAATTTGAAGCCCTCTGGTGTCTTCCAAAAGTAAAAACTCATCAATTTTATGATGCAGACATAAAGTAGACATATTGTATATGTGAATCCCAAAAATTTTTTCATCAAATTTGGGGATTTTTCACCAAGAAAGGATGCAAGTTACCACAAAAATTTACCACTATGTTAAAGTAGAATATGTCACGAAAAAACAGTCTCAGAATCAGAATGATAAGTAAAAGCATTTCAGAGTTATTAATGTTTAAAGTGACAGTGGTCAGATGTGCAAAAAAGGGCTTCGTCCTAGAGGTGAAAATGGGCTCCGTCCTTAAGGGGTTAATAACGGATGAAATAAAGGGTGCTAACGGCTGAATAAATATTAATCCGTTACCCTTATCCCTCATGTATGGCCGAACACCTCTGCCTACAGACTCCCACAGCCGGGACTACTACTGCTCCCATCATGGTACAGACTTGTTGCCATGATGGAAGTAGAAATTCCCTGGCTGCGGGAGTCTGCAGACAGCTGGGGAGGCTACATTAGTGCTTGTACTACTACCCCCATCATGGAACAGACTCTGTTCCATGATGGGGGTTGTAGTACAGGGGCTGAGGGACTGATCGCACTGGGTTTCACTTCTGAGACCCGATGCGATCAAAAGTTATTAAGCAGGGGAGCGGGCAACATGCTCCGCAACTTTGCGATGTATCAGTGTGTTTTTACTTTAATTTTTGAATCCCCCGTGGGAAGCCCTGAATGGCCGATTAGGACTCTCAGCGAGAGATTGAAAAATGAACTTTGAGAGTAGCAGGGGCCAAAGAGCACTAGGGGGGGGGGGGGGGCAGGATATATAGCGCTGCAGAGGGGGGGGCATACATATAGCCTATATATCTAGCTCCCCAGCAGCGCATTAGGTATGACCCCTGCCGGCGCATTAAATATATACCCCCGCAGCGCATGTATATGTGCCCTCGCAGCTCTTCTATATACATATGCCCCTACCACCGTATGAATGAAAAGTATTTCTGTTAGCAGCGCATAGAGTCGGCTCCCGGCTCTCTGCGCTGCTAATAGAAATACCTTTCATTCATATGGCAGCAGGGGTATATGTATGTAGAAGCACTGGGGGGGGGGGGGGGGGGCAGATAACCCTATATGTCTGCCGCCCACAGCTCTTCTATATACATATGCCCCTGCTGCCGTATGAATTAAAAGTATTTCTATTAGCAGCGCATAGAGCCGGGAGCCGACTCTATGCGCTGCTAATAATAATACTTTTCATTCATACGGCGGTAGGGGCATATGTATATAGAAGAGCTGCGAGGGCACATATACATGCGCTGCGGGGGTATATATTTAATGCGCCGGCGGGGGGTATATATTTAATGCGCCGGCGGGGGTCATACCTAATGCTCTGGCTGCGGGGGGCTAGATATATAGGCTATATGTCTGCCCCCCCTCTGCAGCGCTATATATCTTGCCCCCCCCCCCCCCCCCCCCCCCAGTACTCTTTGGCCCCTGCTACTCTCAAAGTTCATTTTTCAATCTCTCGCTGAGAGCCCTGATCGGCCATTCAGGGCCCCCTGCGGGGGATTCAAAAATGAAAGTTAAAACACACTGATACATCGCAGGGTTGCGGAGTTTGCCGCCCGCTCCCCTGCTTAATAACTTTTGATCGCATCGGGTCTCAGAAGTGAAACCCAGTGCGATCAATCCCTCAGCCCCTGTACTACAACCCCCATCTTGGAACAGAGTCTGGGGGGTAGTAGTACAAACACTAATTTAGCCTCCCCAGCTGTCTGCAGACTCCCGCAGCCAGGGAATTACTACTCCCATCATGGAAACAAGTCTGTTCCATGATGAGAGTAGTAGTCCTCCCTCAGTACTACAGGAGTCTGCTGATGTCACCTCTTCTGAGCATGCTCAGAAGTAATAACGGATATAATAAACTGTGTGCAAACTGATGACATAAAGGATCATCCGTCAGCCATAGACTTCAATGTTAAAAATAACGGACGTTAATTTACCCGTTTCTTGTGACGGAAGAAAAATGAGTGCATGTGCGGTTATTTCTCCCGTCACAACTAACGGCCGTTATTCATGACGGACTATAACGGGTCATAACGGGTAATCAAAAAATCCCATAGACTTTAATGGGATTCTTTAACGGCCGTTTACCGGGGCTTTTCTAACGGACATTTGTAACGGATGAATTTTTATGGTGTGAAAGCAGCCTTATGTGTACATTTCCATATTTACTACAAGTGGATCACTGCAACTAAACAATCGAACGCCGCGCCAGATCTGCAGCAGATATGGTACATGTGAATATGCCCTTAGGGTAGGGTCACACGCAATGTATTTTGTTGCATATTTTCCTACACATTGAATTCAATGGGAGCAACATCAGTTGCTGAAAAAAAACGCAGACATTTACGGCACATGTGATCCTGCCCTTAATCCAATTTTTCTCGAATTAAACTTGGAGGAGAACCTAAAGTGTTGTATAGTATAGAATATATTTGCATGTCGTACACCATGGCCCTCATTTACTATTCTAAACCCGACCTCTTTTGTCGGGTTTTTTTGTCGCATCTTTGTCTGAGCCATGTCGCAGACATCCTGCGCCAGTCTGCGACACGATGCAACATTTTTTCCCGACGGACCCGATGTGGATTCTCCCAAACCCGAAAAAGGGGCGTTACCCGACATTTCTTAGCTTTCCCACGTATTTATTAAGGTTTCCAACCCGAATTTGTTGAATTGTTGTGGATTTTTTCCCGACAGCTCAGAGGAGTTGGAAACCAAAACCAACAAAACCCACTTGCGACAAACAGGATGCGACATAATAATAAATACCAGGGGAAAAAGCAGTCGGGTAAGAAAGCAACATAGACTTACAACCCGATTTTCTTAGTAAATGAGGGCCAATGTGTGTTTTTGCTATAGGCCCAGTGTGAAACACAAGCGGTGGCAGCACTAAATTGTTGGGATAAACAGGTGACAAAAGTGCCAGTATCCTAAAAATCCCGGCCAACCTCATATATGGCTTATGTGGTTTTGGGCTGCAGAATATAAAAGTGAGCTTCTAGAGATCTAGTGCCCTTTACAGCCGTTCCTCGATGTCCTCCTCTTACTCCCACAGCACTGCGATTGCGGTGCATTCACACTACGATAATGCAATACGACTGCCAGATCCGGTGGAGAGATTTTAAACCAGCCGCTGGCAGACCACAGTTTTCAGTCCGGCAATGCAAACTGATACGGTTCAAAAATGAGCTGACCGGACTCACTCTCTGACTCCATCAGGCTTATTCAACGGGATGTTGCACAGGTCCGGGTTTTAAATTTCCCCGCCGGATTCTGCTGCCATATTGCATAATCGTAGTGTTAATGTAGCCTAATTTAAAGGGGTACTCTGCCCCTAGACATCTTATTCCCTATCCAAAGGATAGGGGATAAGATGTCTGATCGCGGGGGGTCCCGCTGCAGGGGACTCCCGCGATCTCGGCTGCGGCATCCCAGACATCCGATGCACGGAGCGAACTTCGCTCTGTGCCGGATGACTGGCGATGCAGGGCGGAGGCTCGTGGCGTCACGGTTACGCACCCTTAATATCATACTGAACTGCTCAGTCTTCCAGGCAGCCTTAATCTGGACCTGCGCGTGGGAACTGAGTTCCTGCACTTTTTCAACAGCAGGCACAAGGTTCCCATTAACAGGAGTCCTGCAGGACTAACCCTTATGTGTAAGAGTTCCCACCATTTTTTTTTGCCAGGACCTGACCCCTAGTCCTGTACCAATGTTATATGGTTTGGTAACACACTGTATGCGAAACCTTGTCTGACCACATTGCCCTGCTCATTCGCTAAAAGCGGACACAAGGAAAGGCCTTTCCTCACATTTCAATGCCCAGATGCTCAAAAAGGCTGGTAAGTGTTTACATTACTGACACACTTGGCACCCACTATATTAAACCTTTATGAACGCCTATTCTGCTGTATTTCTGCAGCTTTTAGGATATGTTCACACAGGGCAGATATGCTGCAGATTTTACACAGTGGATTTGCATGCGGAAAATCATCAACATATTATCGTAGCCGCTCGTAAGATGATGGGAATTGTAGAACTTCTATCCTCACATGAAAAAATCCCCACAGTATCTGGGCATACATTGTCAGGTTTATCCCATCAATTTCACTGGGGAAGTCAAACTCCACAATGAATCTACAGCTGTTGCAGATTTGCCTGTAAAAAAAAAAAGCAGCAGATCTACAGCAAAATCTGCAACCCTCAATTATAAAAGGGTACTCTGGTGAAAAATCATCTGGCTCCAGAAAGCTATACATATTTGTAAATTACTTCTATAAAAAAAAAAATATATATATATCCTTCCAGTACTTATCAGCTGATGTATGCTCCAGAGGAAGTTAAGTTGTTCTTTTCTGTCTGTCCACAGTGCTCTCTGCTGAAAAAGGGAGTAGGAACAAATCCTCATAGCAAACCTCTCCTGCTCTGGACAGTTTCTGACAAGGACAGTGGTGTCAGCAGAGAGCGCTGTGGTCAGACAAAAGAACTTCACAACTTCCTCTGTAGTATACAGCTGCTGAGAAGTACTGAAAGGATTAAGATTTTTTAATAATAAAAGTAATTTACAAATCTGTTCATCTTTCTGGTACGAATTGATTTGAAAAAATAATTGTTTTCCACCGGAATTACCCCTTAATTACATTGTTTTGTTTTTTTCTACACTATTAACACCAAAATCTACAGTCGCAAAATGGCAAGATTTGTTGTGGATTTTCTGCTGTGGAACTGCTGCAGACAAGCCGCAGCTTTACCTCTGTGTGAACATTAACAAATCCTAGGCTGACTGTGGTGACCCAGTACAGAATCACATGCTCTTCTGTATTCCTGCCCATCCTGTGTGGCAGATACTGCTTCAATGTCCATCATGGGCCCACTTTCCTTAGAACTCTCTATATTTCATAATATAATGTACTGTCATATAAGGGTTAATGTATTTGTATATTCTAAGCACTTGTTGCCTTAAATCTCTTGTTGCTAAGGACTTTGTTGTGAGGCTAGGATTCCACTTGGGTTTTTTTGGCAGTTTTTGGAATACGGCCACTGCAGTTTTTGAGCCAAAGCCAGAAGTGTATTCAAAAGGAATCAGACATATAAAGGAAGGACTTATACTTCTCCTCCATTATGGATCCACTTCTGACTTTGGCTCAAAAACTGCAGTGGCAGATATCCAAAAACTGCCAGAAAAAAAACCAAGTGAAATCCTAGCCTTAAGGGGAGTATGCAGAGGTGAACATGTGACTTATTCAGCCAATGGGAATGCTCTAAATTGTCCCCTTATATACTGTAGCTAGAGTTCAGGGTTCAGTTCTTTGCTGTGGTACAATTTGGTGAGGAATGAAGTCTGTCTGTGAGGTGGATCTGAAAGGAGGCCTGAGGCCTAGTCCAGCAGCCAAGCATCTGTTACCAGTTATCCCCACTACACAGGTGAAAAGTCAAAGCCTTGCGGTAAACCTACAGTCCGGGGATATAATTCCAGTCAAGTTAGCAAGTTAGTCAAGTCCAATGTAACTCCAGTATAGCGTGGACTACATACAGGTCAGTCATATACAGCACAATCAACTATAAGTCCCTTTATTGGGGGTGTCTTGCTAATTGCCTATAATTTCCACCTGTTGTCTGTTCCATTTGCACAACAGCATATGAAATTGATTGTCAATCAGTGTTGCTTCCTGAGTGGACAGTGTGATTTCACAGAAGTGTCATTGACTTGGAGTTACATTGTGTTGTTTACGTGTTCCCTTTATTTTTTTGAGCAGTGTATATAACATTTAGATCTTCATGAAAGACATTTGATAATATAAGTTTTCCAGTTGTAACTGAAGACAAGCAAATCCTATACTGTAATACAATTCAAATACTGAGAATGCAATTTATTTATTTATTTTAAAGGGGTACTCCACTGCTCGGAACAAACTTTTCAGAACGCCGAAGTTGTCGCCGGGAGCTCGTGATGTCATAGCCATACCCCCTCATGGCATCAAGCCCCACCCCCTCAATGCAAGTCTATGGGAGGGGGCGTGATGGCCGTCACGCCCCCTCCCATAGACTTGCATTGAGGGGGCAGGGCGTGGCATAATGAGGGGGCACGGCTATGACGTCACGAGATCCCGGCACCGATTCCAGCGTTTGGAATAGTTTGTTCCAAACGCTGAGCAGCGGAGTACCCCTTTAAAGAGCAATATGCATTTCTGTCTCTAGGGGCACTGAAGGGAAAAAAGGTTTCAGCTTAGTTTGCCTGTGGCTGGGCTCCAGCTTGTTGGTATTATAGTAGTTCATTGTTTCTGTCCTCTCAGTTCTGCCATAATTGGCATTTATCTATCTGAGTCCTATTAATGTTCTCCTCCAACACAGATAATGTTCTCTCCCCCCCCCATCACAGATAATGTTCTCCTCCATCACAGATAATGTTCTCCTCCCATCACAGATAATGTTCTCCTCCATCACAGATAATGTTCTCCTCCATCACAGATAATGTTCTTCCCCCCACCAGAGATAATGTTCTTCCCCCCACCAGAGATAATCTTCTCCCCCCACCATCAGAGATAATCTTCTCCCCCCCACCAGAGATAATCTTCTCCCCCCACCATCAGAGATAATCTTCTCCCCCCCACCAGAGATAATCTTCTCCCCCCACCATCAGAGATAATCTTCTCCCCCCCACCAGAGATAATCTTCTCCCCCACCAGAGATAATCTTCTCCCCCCACCATCAGAGATAATCTTCTCCCCCCCACCAGAGATAATCTTCTCCCCCACCAGAGATAATCTTCTCCCCCCACCAGAGATAATCTTCTCCCCCTGTTTCGCCTATTTTTCTTTTATTTTCATTTTCCTTTTCTCAGTAAAATGGTAAAACCAACATCCAGCATTGAAATTATTTTAAATTTATAAAACTACTCCATTTTCCCAATGGTTTTTCTGAGATTTTGGACATTTTACATCACTAGGTCAGCCTACCTTATCCGTATATATCAGTCACAGTCATATATATATATTATTATCTGCTATCCTCCAGACATTGTACGACTATTAATACCAGCAGCTTCCTGTCACACCGCCTAATGTATGCAAATTTGTATATTTGAGTTGTTAAGAAAAAAAAACACCATTAAGACAAAAGGAAAGAAGCCTGAAAAAAAAATTCTTAAAAATATATCCACCGCATACGTCCCTATTGGTCAGCGCTTAGGTTCAATCTTCTCAAATAACTGAAAACAAAGACACTTAACCAAATAATTACAAAAACAAAAAACCCAAAACCTTTACATTATACTTAGACCACACTATTACAAAAGATATTTAAGTCATTTTCTTTTATCTACCATTAAAATACACTTTGCTAAACTACCGTACATTATTTTCATATATGACAAAACAAATAGTTAACTTTACATTAAAGTGAATCCATACCTTTACTTTCTGTTGGTTTAGCTCCATACTTCTGTGACTATTTCTTCCTAGATGTTGGAGCTTTATTTTTTTTTTTATATAAAGCTCCAAATCCCCAGCAAGGACACGATTACTGCTGCCTGCAACTACCAACAGAGGGAGCATGGGAGCTCACATCGTACTTAAAGGGGTAGACCAGTACTGAAAAACATATCCCCTATCCTAAGGATAGGGGATAAGTTTCAGATCGCGGGGGGTCCGACCGCTGGGGCCTCCCACAATCTCTTGTATGGGGCCCCGGCTCGCTGATACAAAGCGGCGGCCGACACGCCCCCTCAATACATCGCTATGGCAGAGCCAGAGATTGCCGAAGGCAGCGCTCCTGCTCTACCATAGAGTTGTATTGAGGGGGGTGTATCAGCAGCCGCTTTGTGCGGTGGTCAACACGCCCCCTTCCTGCAGGCTGCCGGGGCCCACGTACAGGAGATCGCGGGGGGCCCCAGCGGTCGGACCCCCCGCGATCTGAAACTTATGCCCTGTCCTTAGGATAGGAAATACGTTTTTCACCACTGGATATCGCCTATAAAGAAGATGTAAAAGTGCTGAGAAATGTATTCCCTCATGCCTGATCATGATAGTCCGACCGCTGGGACCAGCGGGAACTCCCGTACGGGCCCAGCTTGGCCTTGGCTCTGCGCTGCTAGAGCGTGTTTCGTACCCTGCAGGTCAAAACACGCCGTGTCTCCCCCTCCCCCATAGAGATGAATGAAGGGGGTGTATTTGTACCAGCTGACGCGCTGTGTGCGAAACTTCACACACAATAGCTCAGCGGGGGCCAATTCGGGGCCCCATATGGGGGATAAATTTTACAGCACTGGACATCTTGTTTGAATTGATTTACGAACCCTACAATGCAGACCAGTGTTTCCTAACCAGTGTGCCTCCAGCTGTTGCAAAATTACAACTACAATTACAGCCTTTTGCTGTCCGGGCTTGGTGGGAGTTGTAGTTTTGCGGAGTCCGTGCGGAAATGAATCGCTGTCTAGAAGACGCCATGTTCATGTTCTGCCGGCGCTTCGCTGTCCGTAGAATGTCCGCACAGAGGTTTTCCATGCAGACATTCCACCATGTGAACATAGCCTTAGACCAGACAGTCGGACGATGTAACAATTGTATCATTAAGTATGAGCCACTGTGAGAACTTTGGCGCATCTCCAAACTACCTGGTTTAAATCTATAGCACCTGCCGGTCGGCTACAACAATGTTTTACATGAATAGTAATACTACCCCAATGTGTTATATTGTACAGTATTCAATAAGCTCATAAGTTCCCTCGTGGTCGAGTGCCTCTTATAAGAGTTATCATATTTAGTGATTCGATGATTTCGCAGCAATTCACTTTACAGCGGTAGGAAGACATTACATTATAAGGGTACAAGGGACAGCGACAAATAACATTCTTCACATATGGTTTAATTTTTCACAAATCACAGTGGAGACCTCCATGATGTAATGCCATCACATATGCATATGTACATTTTATTTCTCACCTCCCCAAGTGTTATTAGGGGTTCTTTAAAGGGGCACTCCTGTGGTGCCAGAAAGGTGCCAGAAAGATAAACAGATTTGTAAATGACTTCTATTTAAAAAGCTCGATCATTTCAGTACTTATTAGCAGCTGTATGCTACAGAGGAAATGCTTTTCTTTTTGGATTTCTCTTCTGTCACGGCCACAGTGCTCTCTGCTGACCTCTGCTGTCCATTTTAGGAACTGTCCAGAGCAGGAGAAAATCCCCATAGCAAACATATGCTGCTCTGGACAGTTCCTAAAATGGACAGCAGAGGTCAGCAGAGAGCACTGTGGTCATGACAGAAGAGAAATCCAAAAAGAAAAGCATTTCCTCTGTAGCATGCAGCCCCTAAAAAGTACTGGAAGGATTGAGATTTTTTTTTATAGAAGTAATTTACAAATCTGTTTAACTTTCTGGCACCAGTTGATTTAAAAAAAAAAAAAAAAAAAAAAAAAAAGTTTTCCAATGGAGTACCCCCTTTAAACCCTAAAAGGAGTTTACCCAACCTGTGGCTCTCCAGCTATTGCAAAACTACATCTCCTATTCTGTACTGGCTTTGCAATAGCTGGAGATCTACAGGTTGGGTTACACTGTCTTATAGGCTCTCTAGGCCTAAAGGAGCATGGTCATGACTTGCCCCATACCATGCAGCAGTGTTTCCCAACCAGGGTGCCTCCAGCTGTTGCAAAACTACAACTCCCAGCATGCCCGGACAGCCTTTGGCTGTCCGGGCATGCTGGGAGTTGTAGTTTTGCAACAGCTGGGGGCACCCTGGTTGGGAAACACTTCCCTGCATAAATAAATACTACCTCTACCGGACATAAAATCCAGCTGGGCACGTCACACGTCACCGATGATGCCACTCATGATGGCTCTGAAAACCAGCCCTCTACTATAAGTAAGCCCGGGTTACACCAAAATTCAGACAGCATGGCACATTGTAAGAACACAAAGATATTTGATCATGTTAACTTATTGCTTGAATTACAGAACATGGATACAATACAGAAATAGATGCACTTCCCGTTGGCCATACATGAAAAGATATTACATCCAAGTGTAGACAGGTACATAGACAAACATGGTGGATGTTAAAGGGGTACTCCCGTGGAAAACTTTTTTATTTTTTTAAATCAACTGGTGCCAGAAAGTTAAACAGATTTGTAAATTACTTCTATTTAAAAATCTTAATCCTTCCAGTACTTTTTAGGGGCTATTTACTACAGAGGAAATGCTTTACTTTTTAAATTTCTCTGCTGTCATGACCACAGTGCTCTCTGCTGACCTCTGCTGTCCATTTTAGAAACTGTGCAGAACAAGAGAAAATCCCCATAGCAAACATATGCTGCTCAGGACAGTTCCTAAAATGGACAGCAGAGGTCAGCAGAGAGCACTGTGGTCATGACATCAGACAAATCTAAAAAAGTAAAGCATTTCCTCCTCTGTAGTATACAGCCCCTAAAAAGTACTGGAAGGATTAAGATTTTTTAATAGAAGTAATTTACAAATCTGTTTAACTTTCTGGCACCAGTTGATTTAAAAAATAAAAATAAAAAGTTTTCCACGGGAGTACCCTAAAGGGGTTATCTAGGCAAAAGAAAACAGAGCTAATTTCTTCAAAAACAGCACCACACCGGTCCTCGGGTTATGTGTGGTATTACAACTTGGCTCCATTCACTTTAAAGGGAATTCACTTTAACCATTGACTACTTGCCTTCATTGAGCTGCAATACCACAGACAACCTGAGAACAGGGGTTGTGCTGTTTTTGGGAGAAAAAAAAAGCTGTGCTGGTTCTCTAATCTTGGATAACCCCTTTAAAAAGCAGGATCCATTCATACATACAGGCAATTTTATACATCCTTAGACACGTGAAAGGTTTAAATAATCACAGCGGCACGATCGGTTTTCAGCGCCAGACATTAGGTTTCATTTGAGATTAGCGCAAGTCTTCAGGGGAGGGATAAAGAGGAGCATGAAAATAGAGAACATCTATGTGGGGATGACCCCAGTGGCCAAGAGGATGATGAGGAGTACGATGATTCCGACAATCACGCAGATTATAGCGATCATCTTTGCGTTCTTCCACCAGTACTTCCTGGCAACTTTCTGCGATGTGGTCTTAAAGTGTTCAGACTGAGGAAGACAATAATAGGGTTAGGAGGCAATAAAGATCCCGAGCAACTTCATGCATTAATACCTCAAGAAGCACATCCATACAGTTATCTGTAAGTCATATATTATACTTCGTACCTGCTTTCTTTATACTATGCCAACTTGCTCCTGGGACCCCCCCCCCCCATAATCTCAACAATGAGACTTTTGAAGCTCCTATCTAAATGAAACTGCAGCACGTGCATTTGACTGCCGCACCATTGATGGGGTGCCGGAGATAGCCGAGAACAGAGCCATGGTGGTAAAACCCATTTAAAAGGGCTCTACACTAAGCAACTAAAGGAATAGCCCAATGGTACTACTGTTACCTGGACAAACCCCCATGGTTCTGAGCTGCTGACGCAATCACCATACAGCTCTGCACCAACTAAAGGGGTATTGCTATCTTGTAACGTGATGGCATATTGCCAAGACCCCCGCCAATCCTGAAAATGAAGAGACCTTTTCTACCCTGCTCAAAACAATAAAGGGAACACTTAAACAACACAATGTAACTCCAAGTCAATGACACTTCTGTGAAATCACACTGTCCACTCAGGAAGAACACTGATTGACAATCATCTTCACATGCTGTTTTGCAAATGGAACAGACAACAGGTGGAAATTATAGGCAATAACAAGACACTCCCAATAAAGGAGTGGATCTGCAGGTGGTGATCACAGACTACTTCCCAGTTCCTATGCTTCCTGGCTGATGTTTTGGTCACTTTTGAATGCCGGCGGTGCTTTCACTCTAGTGATAGCAGGAGACGGAGTCTACAACCCACACAAGTGGCTCAGGTAGCACAGCTCATCCAGGATGGCACATCAATGCAAGCTGTGGAAAGAAGGTTTGCTGTGTCTGTCAGCGTAGTGTCCAGAGCATGGAGGCGCTATCAGGAGACAGGCCAGTACATCAGGAGACGTGGAAGAGGCCGTAGGAGGGCAACAACCCAGCTACAGGACAGCTACCTCCGCCTTTATGCAAGGAGAAGCAGGAGGAGCACTGCCAGAGCCCTGCAAAATGACCTCCAGCAGGCCACAAATGTGCATGTATCCACTCAAATGGTCAGAAACAGACTTCACGAGTGCCCAACGTCCACATGTGGGGGTTGTGCTTACAGATCAACACCATGCAGGATGTTTGGCATTTGCCAGAGAAAACCAAGATTGGCAAATTCGCCACTGGTGCCCTGTGCTCTTCACACATGAAAGCAGGTTCACACTGAGCACATGTGACAGACGTGACAGAGTCTGGAGACGCCGTGGAGAACATTCTGCTGCCTGTAATATTCTCCAGCATGACCAGTTTTGCCGGTGGGTCAGTAATGGTGTGGGATGGCATTGCTTTGGGGCTGCACAGCCCTCCATGTGCTTGCCAGAGGTAGCCTGACTGCCATTAGGTACAGAGATGAGATCCTCAGACCTCTTGTGAGACCATATGCAGGTGCGGTTGGGCCCTGGATTCCTCCTAATGCAAGACAATGCACCACAGACTGTCCAGGAGTTGGCAGATGCTTTAGTCCAGGTATGGGAGGACATCCCTAAGGAGACCATCCCCCACCTCATCAGGAGCATGCCCAGGCGTTGTAGGGAGGTCATACGGGCACGTGGAGGCCACACACACTACTGAGCCTCATTCTGACTTGTTTTAAGGACATTACATAAAGTTGGATCAGTCTGTAGTGGGGTTTTCCACTTAGATTTTGAGTGTGACTCCATATCCAGACCTCCATGGGTTGATAAATTTGATTTCCATTGATAATTTTTGTGTGATTTTGTTGTCAGCACATTCAACTATGTAAAGATGAAAGTATTTTATACGATTAGTTCATTCATTCCGATCTTGGATGTGTTATCTTAGTGTTCCCTTTATGTTTTTATAGCAGTGTATTTTCTTTGCACGGAAGTGCCTGGGCATCTATTGTGCAAGGAACCTTCAATACTTTGCAGAGAAATCCCTACCACCAAACACTGTTCATACTGGACTCATGAGATCTATGGATTGCATGCATGTGGCATCTGACATGGTTATATAATGCTCGGTTGTGAGTCACATATCAAGAGAAGCATACTCACACTGGCCTCCAGGTCCTCTGTCTTATTTCTCAGATGGTCCAGGTTCTCTCCTCGAGCTAGGATTCGCTCTACATTTTGAGACATAATATTCTTGACTCCTTCCACCTCACTCTGCAGGTCCCGCACACGATCTGGGCCCGGAGCTTGGGCCGAAGGCCCAGCTGTCTCCTGGGAATTAAAAAATAATGGAACATTAAGACAATTCTTTAGTTATATATAGGGGCATAAAGGTGGCCTAACACCTACAACAGCCAGATGTCATCCTGATTCTATAATACAAATGACTGCATGGCTTGGCCTTACTAAGACTTATTTCTAGGGGAAAAAAAGGATCCGTTGTTGAAATTCAACATGCCAAATACGTTATTATATTCACTGTATTTTTTATTATTTATGTACTGTACCTGTAAGAGGGAGATGCAGTAGCAAACAGGTGACCCTGTCTGCCCAATGGAAACCCCCAAATGAACCTGTATATAGTGTAAGGGGGGGGGGCTGAGTAGTTGCCAAGTCTAGTTCAGTGCTGAGTCCAGTGTGGACCAGTTTTCAGCAAAGCTCTGGTTGTGGACATTCCGTTATTCTACATCTCCCTATCGCTTTTGGGAAGGGTGGCGATAGGCCAAGCTATACAGTATTAACCCCTCGCCCTGGCGTCACGACTGACAAGAGTTAATTACACCCTTGCTATACCGCATAGCAACACCCTAACTGCCATACACCCCCCCCAAGGCACCACATAGGTTATGGGGTCCTTACCAACTACTACTAGTATGAACCACTTTAGGTTAATAAACTGCATTTGAGAAGAATTTATTCAAATTCCATGTACCATAACATTGATATAAGACATTGAATCTGTATATCCCCAGGATTTAGCTGCGGCCTAGTCATGGGCCTCTCAGCCCCTGTCCCAATGGTCAGTCCACCCCGGGGATTAGTTTATCACTGCGTAAATGGAAACCTATGCTATTTGTCAGTCTAAGATTGCAATCTGACAATTCTGTGGGCGCTTTAAGGACAACCGTACTATCATCCACTAGAGATGTACAGTAGATAAGGCAGCCATCAGTTTACGGACCCTTAACAGGATGCCAGGACCCTTAACAGGATGCCAAGTGTTTGTCCACATAAATCCAGCATTGGCTTTAACAGGCAAATATATGTAAAGTGAGTTTACAAAACTACGTGTTCTCCAGAGCCGTGAAGGTAAATGTTAAGAGATGACAGAATATGTGGGGCGGGGGTGAGACGTAAAAATGAGGAAGGAACAAAAATGTAAAAACCCGTTGAGAATGTGGAAACTACTTGTGTTAAAAAGATTTCAACTGAAGGTGAAGGGGCACAAATGGCACGCTGTCACTGTAACCAGATGTCATATGTGGTATTGCAGATTACCGGAAAATGACAAGTTGGGTGTCAACATATAGTCATTGCAGGAAACAGTCCCCTTGTCATTAATAGCAGTGCTACAGGCAGCAGTATCCTTACAGACCCCCTAGGCAGCCTGTGTGTCGCCATATAGTACATCTATGAAGCACTGCACGGATGCATGCAAAATCTGAGAAGAGCTTCATGGTTCTTCTGTGGTCATGGAGTTCCCTTGTTTTCTTATGGAAGCACTTCTATAAAGCACCCCTATAATTAAAGGGCCTAGGGACACAATTATGGACCTTGTACAGCTGCCTCTGCAAAGTACTGTTCCCAGCATGCTCTGCGCTCTCAGGGCTTATACCTGCATCGGCGTACTGCTAGTAATATAGCGTTCTCCTGTGCACTGTACGATGAGGCAGGTACAAGTAGTTATAAACATTCAAGAGGCCGCAACCTCTTTATACAGGTGATCAGCCAGAGGTGCCGGGAGCTGGACCTTAGATCAGCGTTTCCCAACCAGGGTGCCTCCAGCTGTTGCAAAAGTAGAACTCCCAGCATGCCCAGACAGCCTTCGGCTGTCTGGGCATGCTGGGAGTTCTACTTTTGCAACAGCTGGAGGCACCCTGGTTGGGAAACATTGCCTTAGATGTTCAAATAGAGATGGTCTAACTTGAGGAAAGGTTATCATTTTCATAAAGCTTAAAGGGGTACACCGCCCCTAGACATCTTATCCCCTATCCAAAAGGATAGGGGATAAGATGTCAGATCGCCATCGCTGCTGGGGACCCTCGGAATCGCCTTTGCGGGACCCCGCTGTCATTACTGCACAGAGCGAGATCGCTCTGTGCGTAATGACGGGCGATACAGGGGACGGAGCAGCGTGACGTCATGGCTCCGCCCCTCATGACATCACGGCCCGTCCCCTTAATGCAAATCTATGGCAGGGGCGTGACGACCACCACACCCCCTCCCATAGACTCGTATTGAGGGGGCGGGCCGTGATGTCACGAGGGGCGGGGCCGTGATGTAACGATGCTCCGGCCTCTGTACTGCCCGTCATTACGAGCAGAGCGAACTCGCTCTGCAGTAATGACAGCGGGGTGCCGCAGCGGCAATCCCGGGGGTCCCCAGCAGCGGGACAGCGGCGATCTGACATCTTATCCCCTATCCTTTGGATAGGGGATAAGATGCCAGGGGCGGAGTACCCCTTTAAAGGGTACTCCCCTGGAAAAAAAAAATTTTTTAAATCAACTGGTGCCACGGTTAGTCCATTAAAAAAAGTTGTTACAAGATTCTGCAACATGATTCCTATGATTTTGCATCTGAATCACTGGACTAATATGGCTATTATAACAATAATAATAATAATAATAATTTACATGTGGTGTATATCCTGAAGATTTTATGCTGTGTAAATTATTGTTAAAGGGGTACTCCGGTGGAATAATTTTTTTCTTCAAATCAACAGGTGCTAGAAAGTTAAACAGATTTGTAAATTACTTCTATTTAAAAATCTTAATCCTTCCCGTACTTATCATCTGCTGTAAGTTCCAGAGGAAGTTATTTTCTTTTTGAATTTCCTTTCTGTCTGACCACAGTGCTCTCTGCTGACACCTCTGTCCATTTTAGGAACTGTCCAGAGTACAAGCAAATCCCCATAGCAAACCTCTCCTGCTCCGGACAGATCCTAAAATGTTAGCAGAGAGCACTGTGGTGAGACAGAAAGGAAATTCAAAAAAGGAAAAGAACTTCCTCTGGAGCATTTAACAGCTGATAAGTAGAGGAAGGATTAAGATTTTTTTTAATAGAAGTAATTTACAAATTTGTTTAACTTTCTGGCACCAGTTGATTAAAAAAAAATGCTTTTCAGGGGAGTACCCCTTTAAAAAGCTCTTTGAGGTCACACTTGGAGGCTATGCAGCAAGCAATATTGAGCAATCCTTCTTTAGTTCCTAAGTAATTACACAAAATAATCTTCATTCTTCAAGGGATTTTCTCCGCTTTACACAGAGTGCTTTATTCCACACACAATGTAAGAGATCTTTCATTTACCATCTCAGATCTGGTGTCCCAAGCATGCCAGTAATGAACCCAACAAATGCCAGAGACTGAGGGTTTCTGCAGAACTGAACATACTGTATTCTCTTGTGGTTTCTTGTAGAGACAACACTTCAAGTCCCTGCATCTACACTTTAAAGGGGTGTTCCGCTCCTAGACATCCTATCCCCTATGCTATGGATAGGGGATAAGATGTCTGATCTGCGGGAGTCCCACCTCTGGGAACCCCGCAATCTCTGTGCAGCACCCGGCGTTCATTTTCGAACGCTGGGTGCGGGTGGCGGGGGTCATAACGTCATGGCCAGGGCCCCCCTGGCGTCACTCCATGCTCCCTCAATGCAAATTTATGGGAGGGGGCATGGCGGATGCCACACCCCCTCCCATAGACTTGCATTGAGGGGGCGTGGTGTGACATAACAAGGGCCGTGGCTGTGACGTCACGACCCCCGCCAGCCGCACTTAGTGTTCGGAACAAAATGTTTGCACTCTGGGGCAGCGGAGTACCCCTTTAAGATCTGCTAAAGGAAACTAACACACAGAATACCACAAGGAACTACTTATGGTCATTGGGAAATGCACCTAAATATATACTACTGTGGTGGCCCAGTACAGGAGTTGCACCCCTGTACCCTAGCTGTCCTGTCAGGCAGCCTCCATACAGTGTCCTCTGGGCCCCCTGCACCTGTTCCCCTTGTTCCTGTACTCCTATGTTAAGCTGTATATTGTATATAAAACCTGTCATGAACCTTTAAGAACAGTTGACATGTGATTAACCTGTTATGTGATTGTAACCCAGTGAGGTATCAGTGACCATGTGACCTAAGGGTGACCTATGGGACCTCTCATAGTCTCCCCCATATAAGCCCTGGGTGCAGCCTCTGCTCTCTCTCTCTCTCTCTCTCTCTCTTTTAGTTCCTGCTTAGCTGAGTGCAGCAAGGTCCTAGGTGCGTGTCTGGAGTCCAGAGGAGACCTAAAGTCAGTCAAGCAGCCACGGATTCTCAAGTACATTGCCCCACAGGTCAAGTCAAAGCCTAGTAAGCTAAAGAAGGGGTGAAGTCAGTCATAGTCAAGTCAGTCCAAGTCATCCTGTCTCAAGTCAGAGTGGCCTGTACCCAAATTGTTCAAGTCCCAGCAAGCCCTAAGGTCTCTGAAGTCACTGGTCACCTCCTTGGGCCTGGCCAAGCTGTATAGACTGTTACACCTGTCTGACTCAGTAAAGCTGCCGTTGTTCCGTAACTTGGCGTCGGATTTATTATTTGCCCCCATGCCTAGCCGAGGATCCAGCAGTATGCCTACGGGTGGTATTGAGGATAAACCACACCCTGGCGTCACGAACACAAGGGGTTAATGCCATCTGCCCCTAGGGTAACTGCATCTGCCCTCATCACACTCACCACACTACATAGCCAAAAATAAGTGGACATTCCTTCAAATTATTAAAAACATCCATGGCAAAGAGGGACATAAAATTTAGCCCACAGCCAAGCTTTGATTACAGTATGGGTTATAGTAAAATGATTAGTTTACTCAAAACAGGTCACTGCCATAGGATGGCACCATTGTCAAAACTTCATCTGTAAGACTTCGGATCTGCACCAGTTAGGACTCTTTCACATGTAGTACAGTATTTGTCAGTATTTGTACTCAAAACAAGGAGTTACACTATAATAAGTTTGAGTTTTGGACTCACTCCTGGTTTTAGCTTACGATACTGTGCCAAATAATACATGTTAAAGAGGCCTTATTATGGTGAAGTTGACGTGTCTAAGACTAACAACTCCATAAAGCA
The DNA here is from genome assembly GCF_029499605.1 of Hyla sarda. Classification (NCBI taxonomy): domain Eukaryota; kingdom Metazoa; phylum Chordata; class Amphibia; order Anura; family Hylidae; genus Hyla; species Hyla sarda. Next base: position 67,073,720 of record NC_079192.1, read on the forward strand.
GACCACGCATGATCACAGAGTGGGGGCATTGACCTCTGAAGCTTGTGGGGTGTATCCTGACTCTGACTCTGAAAAGACATCAGTACAACTGTCCATCAGGACCTTCATAACATGATGATATGTGTTTCCATGGTTGAGCAGCTTCATGCAAGCATAAAATCACCATACTCCACGTCAAGTATCAGCTTAAAGAGGTACTCTGCCCCTAGACATCTTTTCCTTTATCCAAAAAGGATAGGGGATAAGATGTCTGATCGCGGAGATCCCACCGCTTAGGACCCCCGCGATCCTCCTGCTGCACCCAGTGTTCAGCTAGAGCGTCGGGTGCAGCGCCGAAGGCTTGTGACGTCACTCCCACACCCCCTCAATACAAGTCTATGGGAGGGGGCATGACGCCCCCTCCTATAGACTTGCATTGAGGGGACGTGGGCATGTCCATGATGTCACGATCCTCCGTCCCGCATTGCCAGTCATTCGGCACGGAGAGGAGTTGGCTCCGTGCACCGGATATCTGGGGTGCTGCAGCCAAGATCCAGGGGTCCTGCCGCTGGGAACCCCTGGATCTTGACTGCAGCACACCAGACATCCGGTGCACAGAGCCAACACCCTTTCAGTCTGTTGTGGAGGATCTCCAGTAAGCTGCACAGTGCCCTGACCTCAACTCTATTAAACTCCTGTGGTATAATTTGAATCTCATGAAAAAGGGGAAAAGAGGGGATGGTCCAATTTTATTTGGAAGGGGCTTATTCACAATTATTTTTTTTTTTTTACTTTCTTTTACAATAATTTTATTCCTATAGGAAACTATTACATGTATCCTATAGAAATCAGTGTTATTGGCGCTCCATTAGTGCAGCCTGCCATGGCTTTCTGCACTGAAAGGAGCCCCGATCAGATGACGAGGAGGCAGTTAAGGGCCCTTCCACAGTCTGATCAGCCCACTGGAGCTAAATCTCATCCCATTTAGGAGTCTAAATGGTTAATGCCAAACATCGGCCTGATAGGCGATGTCAGCCATTAGCCATTGGTCCTGGCTACCAATAGCAGCCTGGACCCATCGGGTATAAAGCACGCTCAGCTCCTGAGCATGCTTCAAACTGCAGAAGCGGTTGCAGGGCGCAAGTTTAAGTCATGTTTCTTAAGTGGTTACACAATAAAAGCTATATAGAGGGGTTTAAGGGTATGTGTTTCATATAGTTGGGGTAGGCCCCTCCCCTTTTTTAGTAGTTTCTCCCCCATATAGTTGTAGGCCTCTCTGAGAGGGGCCCGGGCCTACATCGACTATATGGGAGCAACTATTAACAGAGGGGCCTACCCAAACTATATGGGAGCAACTATTAACAGAGGGGCCTACAAAAACTATATAGGGTGCTCCATATAGTTTGGGTAGGCCCCTCTGTTAATAGTTGCCCCCATAGTTGTGGTAGGCCCGGGCCCATCTGAGAGAGAGGCCTACAACTATATGGGGGGAAACTATTAGCAAAGAGGGGCCTACAACAACTGTATGGGACACAACTTGCCACTATTTAGTTGTTGTACGCCCCTTTCTGCTGCTAATTGTTGCTCCCATATAGTTGTAGGCCTCTTTGAGAGGGGCCTGCGCCTACTACAACAATGGGGGCAAATATTATTATGGGTGCTCCATATAGTTTGGGCAGGCCCCTCGGTTAATAGTTACCCCCATAGTTGTGGTAGGCCCGTTCTCTCACAGAGAGGCCTACAACTATATGGGGGGAAACTATTAGCAAAGAGGGGCCTACAACTGTATGGGACACAACCTGCAACTATATTGTTTTTTGTACCCCTTTCTGCTGCTAATTGTTGCCCCCATATAGTTCTAGGCCTCAAATTTTGCCCCCCCCCAGCAGGCTCCACTCCAGTCTTCTCAGGCTCATTTGCCACCGCCACCACCACTCACCTCTGTTCCGCCACAGTGCTACTGTACATGAGGGGGAGCAGGGCCGGCGTACTGTATCAATGCGCAGCGCCAGTGTGCGAGTAAGTAGTACCTCCCACTGCAGAGAGGCAGCAGCCTCCGGCCCCGGAGGTATGTGCGGCAGCGGCGCACTGCTGCAGGAATTATTTTCTTACAGTGGAAGGCAGCATGTGTGAGTGATACATACGTAGTCAGTCAGTCAGTCAATCAGTCAGCGAGTTAAGGCGGGCCCCCAGCGGTCAGTGAGTGACAGTCACAGTCACACATCCCTCACACCTGCCCATTTTGAACTGGACGTTTATTAAATTTATTGTCCGACAAAATTGGATTTCTCCAGATCATATAACATAGTAACATAGTTCATAAGGTTGAAAAAAGACCAGAGTCCATCAAGTTCAACCTATAACCTTAATGAGTCCCTACTGAATTGATCCAGAGGAAGGCAAAAAACCTCATACTAGAGGTAAAAATTCCTTCCCGACTCCAAATATGGCATCAGAATAAATCCCTGGATCAACGTTCTGTCCCTATAAATCTAGTATCCATAACCTGTAATGTTATTATCGGGTCATGTGACTAGGTCATGTGTTATATCCATAATCCTTTGTAATAGGACTGACAGGTTTGGGGAACCAATAAGCTTTGATCCTTCCCCTTGATATAAGGGCGCTGTTATCCAATAATCGCTCTCTTGTATCCTGGATCTGAAAGTGAGCAGACCTGCTAATACAGCTACAAGACAATCTAGGCCTGAAGCCTATCAATTCCGTACCTTCCTAAACCGTGAGTTTATCCAACTCAAAGCTTATTCCCTACAAGGTCCCAGCCAACCTGTGAGGAGCCTTAATTCCGGTCCTCTTGTAAAGACATTTGTTAATTGCATCCTGCATAAGATCTGCAGTAAAGTTATTACAAGTTCAATACAATTGGACAATCCTTTATTCCTCCCTATAGCTCTTGGGACGGGTGGCAGTAGGACATATAGATACAGAGGAAGCCCTCACCCTGGTGTCACGACAATTAAAGGAGTACTCTGGTGCAGACTACTCCTGCTCCATTCTGCCCGGGCTGCAAAAAAAATTAAAATAAACCATCACTCACATTCCTGGGTTCCCGCAGAGGGCCAATACAGCTGATCGGTCCTCCGGTCCATCATCTTCATACTTCCGTGTGAACGAAGCGTCACATGGCGCTCAGCCTATTATGGGCTGAGGCAAAACATTGCGGCGGCCGGCGACAGGCTGAGCACCATGTGACGTTTTGTTCACACGGAAGTATGAAGATGATGGACCGGAGGACCGATCAGCTGTAGTGGCACTCCGTGGGAACCCAGGAATGTGAGTGATGGTTTATTTTCATTTTTTTTTTTTTGCAGCCCGGGCAGAACGGAGCAGGAGTAGTCTGCACCAGAGTATTCCTTTAAGGGTTAAATCTATACCCAGTAACACCATCCTGCAACACCCCTGTTCACCCCTCATCCCAAGTCACCACAGTTCTGAAGCCACCAAAATGTCATCCAAAAATAGGAAAAAAGTGAGGACTAAAGAAAAATAAGTAGATCACTAATACAGATAAAGCAAATCCTTCCATATAAAAGTAAGAAAGATCTGCTGGGAGCTGTAATCACTGTCTATGTAGAGGACAGGAGCTTCTTCAGGATCCTGTACAGTACATACAGTGGGGGACATGTATCATTATTTGTGTATGGTAGAAGCATTTTACCCCTTTTCCCGAATTCTAAATTATGAGCAGAAGCGCTAAATTTATCAATCAAGCGCAATGAGCTTCATAAATTGCGGGTAAATATAGTATCTCCTCAATCCACTCTCTTGCTTATGCATCTATAACTCCTCATCCTTTCTGCGCCTATTGAAGTCCCTTGGGAGTATTTGGAGGTTGCTGTATTTGTTACACCTATGTGGTGGCGGGACTGGCTGCATTTTGGAAACTCTTAACAGTGTTGTGCCTGGCATACTAGCACAACCTACCGGGTAAGCGCTTCCAGTACACTACTACTATAGATGTCACTCCAAGGTACCCTGATTCGGCCACATCTGGAGGACATGCTCTACCAAAGCATGCACAAAAAAGGGCTTGCGCAAAATTTTGCGGAAAAAAATACACACACATCTTTGATACATGTCCCCCAATGTCCTGAAAAAGTAAAAGGGAGCCACCCTTACTTGGTATCCAAAGGAGTAGCTACCCCTGGTACAGGTAAAGAGTAGTACAGAACATGTAATCCCTCCCAGTACGGTAGGGAGGCGCTACCAGACAGGAATTCAGTGCTTACGCTTCAGTAATACAGGTGTTTTACCGGTGAATGTCCATTCTGATTGGGCAGATCTTCCAGCCATTGACACATTTCACAGATCTGGACTGCCCGTAGCAGTGTATGTTGAGTCTGGTTTCAAGTTACAATGGTCCAGAAAAGACCATTGTATGTTGAAACTATTGTGTATATGTTGAGGCCATTGTAAGATCACTGTATACAAATTTGTATCTTAATACCTGCCAGAAACAGTAGTAAATATCGCATGCAGTTTCAGAATTTGAGAGAATTCAGATGTTTATTTCCTTTAAAAATTTAAGAGTACCTGTCACCAAACTAAACTTTTAATATATTGTTTCTTATGTTATTATAAGACACTTTTCTCTTTACTTGCTGTTAAAATTCTCAACCATTATATGTTTTTAATGTAATTGAAAAAACAGACACTAGGAGGCTCTGTTCTGTTCCCAAACAGTTCATTTGGTCTCCACCCGGACTTGCAGAAGTCCAAACTCAGGAAGTGCGTGCGGGGCATGACTCTCGCAGGCTTCAGTGACGTTGCCCCTGCTGGGGAACGCCCACTTTCTCCTGCCGGGAGCTCACACAATGTGAGTAAGGGGAAAGGTATGATACACAGCTTTTTAATGCTTGGAATTTTTTTTTAGGGCAGGAGGGGTGTTAGGAGTAGTAAGTGAATATAATCTGAGTTAGTTTAGAAAATAGGGTTTGATGACAGGTACTGTTTAATGGGAACCCCATGGACGAAAATATACCAAAACAATAGGAATATGTAAAGCTGGAAGTATCAGCAGTGACCTATACAAAGCCAGTAGACACTGCCAGTATCGGTTATGCAGGAAGAACGAGTTCTATAACTAGATGCATCACTCAAAGATGCAGTGTCATCTGAGCAGCAGACAGCCAGCATAGCAATGTATTCATACAGTCATGGCCGTAAATGTTGGCACCCCTGAAATTTTTCTAGAAAATGAAGTATTTCTCACAGAAGAGGATTGCAGTAACACATGTTTTGCTATACACATGTTTATTCCCTTTGTGTGTATTGGAACTAAACCAAAAAAGGGAGGGAAAAAAGCAAATTGGACATAATGTCACACCAAACTCCAAAAATGGGCTGGACAAAATTATTGGCACCCTTTCAAAATTGTCGAAAAATAAGATTGTTTCAAGCATGTGATGCTCCTTTAAACTCACCTGGGGCAAGTAACAGGTGTGAGCAATATAAAAATCACACCTGAAAGCAGATAAAAAGGAGAGAAGTTCACTCAGTCTTTGCATTGTGTGTCTGTGTGTGTCACACTAAGCATGGACAACAGAAAGAGGAGAAGAGAACTGTCTGAGGACTTGAGAACCAAAATTGTGGGAAAATACCAACAATCTCAAGGTTACAAGTCCATCTCCAGATTTGCCTTTGTTCACAAGCGCAACATTATCAAGAAGTTTGCAACCCATGGCACTGTAGCTAATCTCCCTGGGCGTGGACGGAAGAGAAAAATTTATGAAAGGTGTCAATGCAGGATAGTTCGGATGGTGGATAAGCAGCCCCAAACAAGTTCCAAAGATATTCGAGCTGTCCTGCAGGGTCAGGGAGCAGTGTCAGCGCGAACTATCCGTCGACATTTAAACTAAATGAAACGCTATGGCAGGAGACCCAGGAGGACCCCACTGCTGACACAGAGACATAAAAAAGCAAGACAACATTTTGCCAAAATGAACTTGAGTAAGCCAAAATCCTTCGGAGAAAATGTCTTGTGGACAGATGAGACCAAGATAGAGCTTTTTTCTACTGTTTACCGAAAATGGAATGAGGCCTACAAAGAAAAGAACCCAGTACCTACAGTGAAATATGGTGGAGGTTCAATGATGTTTTGAGGCTGTTTTGCTGCCTCTGGCACTGGGTGCCTTGAATGTGTACAAGGCATCATGAAATCCGAGGATTACCAAAGGATTTTGGGTTGCACTGTACAGCCCAGTGTCAGAAAGCTGGGTTTGCATCTGAGATCTTGGGTCTTCCAGCAGGACAATGACCCCAAACATACGTCAAAAAGTACCCAGAAATGGATGGGAACAAAGCGCTGGAGAGTTCTGAAGTGGCAGCAATGAGTCCAGATATAAATCCCATTGAACACCTGTGGAGAGTTCTTAAAATTGCTGTTGGAAAAAGGCGCCTTCCAATAAGAGAGACCTGGAGCAGTTTGCAAAGGAAGAGTGGTCCAACATTCCGGCTGAGAGGTGTAAGAAGCTTATTGATGGTTATAGGAAGCGACTGATTTCAGTTATTTTTTCCAAAGGGTGTGCAACCAAATATTAAGTTAAGGGTGCCAATAATTTTGTCCAGACCATTTTTGGAGTTTGGTGTGACATTATGTCCAATTTGCTTTTTTTCCTCCCTTTTTTGGTTTAGTTCCAATACAAACAAAGGGAACAAACATGTATATAGCAAAACATGTGTTACTGCAATCCTTTTCTGTGAGAAATACTTCATTTTCTAGAAAAATTTCAGGGTGCCAACATTTACGGCCATGACTGTAAATACAGGGGCCTTGTCTACAGATCAACACCTAAGATCTGCTCATGAGGGTTATAAGAAAATGCTGGCAGGCTGTAGCAGCTGGTGTACAAAGCAGTAAATGTGGGTCTTATAGACAGTACCTATAATCCAGCACAGTACAAGCTGTTCTAGAGCACATTCCCTTGCTACGTAAATTCCTTTGTGCACATTATAGAACGTTATGGGGCTCTGCAGCAAGCATGGGTCAGATGAGCTTCCATACTGATAAGCTACACTGTAGGGTTTATGGCATATATGCAGGTATAATCCATTTACCATCATTTGTGGACCAGATGTACATATATACACTTTCCAAACACACTGCTAAAATGCTAATAAAAAAATAATAATAATAATGAAAAGGGTTCATTGCATTTCACCTGGTATATATTTAACCTACTATTTGGCTTAGAAACACAGGCCTCTAGATGCCCCATCCATTATTAAAGTGGAACTACTGATTTGTGCAGATGACACAGTTCCTTCGTAGTAGAGACATGAATGGGGTCACACTCTACCAGGACCACCTTTAGGACATTACTTCATGAAGGTTTCTGTGTATATTTTGCTCGCCCCCGTTCTTTCCCCCCAAAATTTTTTTTAGTTTACACTACACCTTTCCCCCCCCTCCTTCTAATAAATACATTTTCCCATCTCGCCAATATATGCTCTAACTTTATTATTCTTAAAGGGGAACTCCACTGGCCAGCGTTTGGAAGTAAATGTTTCGAATGCTGTTTTCACGCTGCCAGGGTCGGTCTTGCCCCTCATGACATCACGGCCACGCCCCCTCAATGCAAGTCTACGGGAGGGGGCGTGACGGCCGTCATGCCCCCTCCCAAAGACTTGCATTCTGGGGGCATGTCAGGAGGGGCAGACAGACTACATGACTTCCTCAAGGGTATACAGCAGCTGATAAATACTGGATGGCTTAAAGGGGTATTCCAGGAAAAAAAACAAATATATATATATATATATATATATATATATATATATATATATATATATATCTCAACTGGCTCCAGAAAGTTAAACAGATTTGTAAATTACTTCTATTAAAAAATCTTAATCCTTTCAGTACTTATGAGCTTCTGAAGTTAAGGTTGTTCTTTTCTGTCTAAATCCTCTTTAATGACACCTGTCTTGGGAACCGCCCAGTTTAGAAGATGCTTGCTATGGGGATTTGCTTCTAAACTGGGCGTTTCCCGAGACACGTGTCATCAGAGAGCACTAAGACAGAAAAGAACAACCTTAACTTCAGACGCTCATAAGTACTGAAAGGATTAATATTTTTTTTAATAGAAGTAATTTACAAATCTGTTTAACTTTCTGGAGCCAGTTGATATATAAAAACAGTTTTTTCCTGGAATACCCCATTAACATTGTTAAGTAGAAGTAATAAACAATTCTCTATAACCTTCTGAAACCAGTTGAGTTGAAACAAGTTTTTTTCCTCTAATGTTCTCTCCTAGCTGGGTGCCACGTGATGAAGACGGAATCAACATAAAGAGAGCTCAGCTATGTGTAATATCCCAGTACAGGATATACATCTGTACAATACTTAGGCCCTGTCAGGTTAAAGGGGTTCTCTGATGCTTACACATCTTTTCCCCTATCCAAAGGGGTTGTGACAGCTATCACGCCCCCTCCCGTAGGCTTGCATTGAGGGGCGGAGCGTGACGTCACACGGGGCGGAGGCGTGACGTCACACGCCGCCGGCCCGGTGGTCGCCTGTAGTCAGTCCCGGAGCGAACACGCTCTGGGGACTGATTACAAACGGGGTGCCGCGTGCATTATCCCGGGGGTCCCCAGTGGCGGGACTCCCGCGATCAGGCATCTTATCCCCTATCCTTTGGATAGGGGAAAAGATGTGTAAGCACCGAAGAACCCCTTTAAGTCCCTCATTGTCCTAGGGGCTCTCGTGCAGCGTCTCCCCCATAGTATTATATAAGTCTAACGTGATGTATAGTGTAGTAAATATAGTGCATAATGTTATGTGTTAGTTAGATAAAGTATAAAAGAACCTTTAAGAACCTTTGGAGGTATCACCTGCTATGTTCCCATGATGTGTTATGTTACCCAGAGAGCACCAGCTAACCAGGTGACCTGCAGCTTGACCTATGGGCTTCTGGCTCAGCCCCCTTTATAAGAGGGGCAGCCATTACAATCTCTCTCTTATCACTCCTGCTGAGGAACAGTATAGACCAGATGTCTCATTGCTAGTGTCCAGCAGATCTGGAAGGCCTCAAGCCTACAGCCACATTCCAGTAAGCCAAGTCTATGTCTGCTGTCACCACCTACAGTCCAGTCAAGCCTAAAGTCGAGTCTAAAGTCAAGTCAATTCTACAGGGTGGGCCCTTTATATTGATACACCTTAATAAAATGGGAATGATTGGTGATATTAACTTCCTGTTTGTGACACATTAGTATATGTGAAGGGGGAAACTTTTCAAGATGGGTGGTGACCACTGCGGCCATTTTGAAGTCGGCCATTTTGAATCCAACTTTTGTTTTTTCAATAGGAAGAGGGTCATGTGACACATCAAACCTATTGGGAATTTCACAAGAAAAACAATGATGTGTTTGGTTTTAATGTAACTTTATTCTTTCATGAGTAATTTACAAGTTTCTGACCACTTATAAAATGTGTTCAATGTGCTGCCCATTGTGTTGGATTGTCAATGCAACCCTCTTCACCCACTCTTCACACACTGATAGCAACACCGCAGGAGAAATGCTGGCACAGGCTTCCAGTATCTGTATACACTGCTATATACTACTATATACACCGCAGGAGAAATGCTAGCACAGGCTTCCAGTATCCGTATACACTCCTATATACTACTATATACACCGCAGGAGAAATGCCAGCACAGGCTTCCAGTATCCTATACACTGCTATATACTACTATATACACCGCAGGAGAAATGCTAGCACAGGCTTCCAGTATCCGTATACACTGCTATATACTACTATATACACCGCAGGAGAAATGCTAGCACAAGATATAAATGGCCCACCCTGTAGTCTGCGTGGCTGAACTAAAGTCTATTACAATTACTACAAGTCCCAGCAAGCTGTGAGGTCCATCTGTGTTACTGGCCACCTCTCTGAGATCCTGGCCTAGCTGTAAAGACTATAACAACTGTCTAACCTCAGTAAGGCTACCATTAACCCTAACTTGGTCTTGGACTATTATTGACCTGCCTAACCTTGGGATAGGGGTGCTACCGTTCGGGTGGTTACCGGTAAAACCACTCTGGGCTACACCCTTCACACCCCGTGGTCACACCACAAAACCTTTGCGTCACCACATATGTGCTTCTCTTTCTCACTTGTTCTAGTGTTTATACCCAGACTGATCAGACATGTCTCCACAGTATTTAAAGCGGCAGGTACACTGTCAGGGAACCCAGCACCAAACCAGGACTGTGGGGGCTCTCCACCAATCATAAAGTATTTGTATATCCCGATGATATGCCACCACTTTATATGATAGGAATAACCTATCCTTTCTTATGGATATCCTATCCAAGTATCCTTTGTTATTATACAACAACACATTGCTTCTAGGGTAGAATATCTCTGAACACACCCTGCTTGATGGTGGCTGTACAGTCAGACTTCTGTAATAATTAGAGATGAGCAAATTTACAGTAAATTCGATTCGTCACAAACTTCTCGGCTCGGCAGTTGATGACTTTTCCTTCATAAATTAGTTCAGCTTTCAGGTGCTCCCGTGTGTGGATACATTCCTAGAAGAGTCTTTCCTAGGACTGTATCCATCTTTTCCAGCCCACCGGAGCACCTGAAAGCTGAACTAATTTATGTAGGAAAAGTCAACTGCCGAGCCGAGAAGTTTGTGACGAATCGAATTTACAGTAAGTTCGCTCAGCTCTAGTAATAATCCAACCAAAAGCAATGCTACCGTCTCAACCTGACAAGGTGCTGTGGTAACCGCTGTAGAACATGTTCTGCCGGCACAAATGAATCGATTCACCGAGAACTTTTGTAGAGTTTCCAGTAAGAGTCATGGCCAATATTATGATCATCATAAACGTGACAGAGCGCAGGAAGGAATCAACCCAGGATCCGATCACTAGATTATCATTCCAACAGTATGACCAATCATAAACATGGTGAAATCTGTATACATTGGAACGCCAGAGCTTAACAATCATTCATAAAAAAAATTATGCAAGCAGCTCTATAAATGTATATGTAAATTGAACTAACCGAGTGGTAAGCACTGTGGAATTTAGGCTCCTTCATTCTACTTCAATGTAACTTTTTGATAAATTGCATAAATGTTCTCTAATGGAGTATTCACACGTACAGTATTCTGCGCAGATTTTATGCGCAGGATTTTATGCTGCAGATTTCAATGTAAACTGAATGGCTGAATACAGCTTCAAATCCTGCACATCAAATCTGTGCAGAATACTGTACGTGTGAATAGACCGTAAAGCAGTGGTCTTCAACCTGCGGACCTCCAGATGTTTAAAAACTACAACTCCCAGCATGCCCGGACAGCCGATGGCTGTCCGGGCATGCTGGGAGTTGTAGTTTTGAAACATCTGGAGGTCCGTAGGTTGAAGAGCACTGCCCTAAAGGGTAAATGTGTAAATGTACCTTAAAGGGGTACTCCGCCCCTAGACATCTTCTCCCCTATCCAAAGGATAGGGGATAAGATGTCAGATCGCCGGGGTCCCGCTACTGGGGAGGCCCGGGATCCCCGCTGCGGCACTGCGCTATCATTACAGCACAAAGCGAGTTCGCACTGCATGTAATGAGGCGCAATACAGGGGCCGGAGCATCATTACGTCACGGCTCCGCCCCTCGTGACGTCCGCCCCTTTCAATACAAGTCTATGGGAGGGGGCGCGGCGGTCGTCACGCCCCCTGCCATAGACTTGCATTCAGGGGACGGGCCGTGATGTCATGAGGGTTGGAGCCATGATGTCACACGGCTCCGTCCCCTGTATCGTCCGTCATTACGCACAGAGCTAACTCGCTCTGTGCTGTAATGATAGCAGGGTGCCGCAGCCGGGATCCCGGGGCTCCCCAGCAGCGGCACCGCGGCGATCTGACATCTTATCCCCTATCCTTTGGATAGGGGATAAGATGTATAGGGGCGGAGTACTCCTTTAAAGGGGTTATCCAGGAAAAAACTTTATATTATATATCAACTGGCTGCAGAAAGTTAAACAGATTTGTAAATTACTTCTATTAAAAAATCTTAATCCTTTCAGTACTTATGAGCTTCTGAAGTTAAGGTTGTTCTTTTCTGTCTAAGTCCTTTCTGATGACTCCTGTCTCGGGAAACGCCCAGTTTAGAAGCAAATCCCCATAGCAAACCTCTTTATAAACTGGGCATTTCCCGAGACAGGTGTCATCAGAAAGCACTTAGACAGAAAAGAACAACCTTAACTTCAGAAGCTCATAAGTACTGAAAGGATTAAGATTTTTTAATAGAAGTAATTTACAAATCTGTTTAACTTTCTGGAAACAGTTGACATATATAAAAAAGTTTTTGCCTGGAATACCCCTTTAAGGCAAGGTTCACACAAGCCAGCTTGTTGCAGTTTTTCTTAATTGCAGATCCAAAAGTAAGGAAATTTAAAATAAGAGATGTATACCTTGTTTTTTTTTTGTATCCACTCATTGGGTCCTATTTATTTATTAAACAAACTTCTGACAGATTTGCTATAGTAAATATTAACCATTGGCTCAACTGTGTCCAGAAGTCCCACAAAAAGTGAATAGAGTAGTGGCTGCGCATGTTCACTACAGCTCCATTCAATTGGGGGGGACGACAAAAGATTTCTGATTATGCGGATCCCCACTGATCAGCTAGTTATTTGCTATCCTGTGGATAAAGAATAACTTATTAATCCTGAGATAAACCCTTTAAGCATATGGTCTTATACAGCCATGCTGTGGCTAAAAACTACACAGCCATGCCGTGGCCATGTGTTTTTGCAAGTAGGGGTAGAGTCACACATTGCGCATACGCAGTGTATTTCAGCACGCAGCGGGAAATACGCTGCACATTTTTCTATAAGCAGAAACAGAGGGCTCACCCGCCGCAGCCCTGTGTATGCAGAAAGGTTTGGAGGTGGGCTGGGCATGTCACAGTCACATGGGGTGCTCAGCCCACCTCCAACCTAACTGCACACACAGGGCTGCGGCAGGGAAGCTCTGTGTGTCTGCTCATAGCAAAATGTACAGCCTATTTCCTGCTGCCCAGCAGGTTTCTCGCAGCATGAAATACACCGCGTAAATGCTATGTGTGACCCAACCCTTAAACTGTTTACCTGCAAAATTGTACACCCATTAATGAACGGATTCTATGGCCTCACAATTTTGCCGGTAAACAGCTTGTAAAACTAAGCAGCCAGAAAACTGCATTGTCTGCATGGATTTTGACTACATCCCAACCATCCAGCTTCCGCTATGTGAGACCGTAGCCCTCAAGGTGAATATCCCATTCAGACAATGCTATTATTGTATTGAGTGCAGAGGAGTCTGAATTTGCTGAATTCTTCTGTATGGTTCCTTTGTATAGACCTTGAGATGAATATTCTGTTCCAGTAAAATAATCTCTGGTTGGAGCTGTAATTACATCCAGGCCAAGGGAAATACACGTAGTATATATAGGGCCTCATAGGAACAACAAAAAGATTGTGGAGGAATTAAAGAGGTTTCTGGCACTATAAAAACAGAGCACTAAGGGTATGGTCCCGAGCTGCAGCCTCTCCCAGATGCGGTGGCCAACAGGTGCACAATCTTGGAAGTAAAACTGGTACTACTGGCAATGCTATGCGGCTGTATGCGCTACAGGAGGACGTAGTTTCGTCCACATGCAGTAGCCGCAATGTAGGAGAGTACCACATTTTCAATACCAGTGGCACCAAGCATTACTATAAGTATTTTTGGCAACAGAACCTCACTTTTGAGGGAGTAGCATCTACAGATGATCCCTTAAAGGGGTAATCTTTTTTTAAATCAACTGGTGCCAGAAAGTTAAATATATTTGTAAATTACTTCTATTTAAAAATCGTAATCCTTTCAGTACTTATCAGCTGCTGTGTGTTCCAGAGGAAGTTCTTTTCTTTTTGAATTTCCTTTCTGCCAGACCACAGTGCTCTCTGCTGACACCTCTGTCCATGTTAGGAACTGTCCAGAGTAGAAGAAAATCCCCATAGCAAACCTATCCTGCTCTGGACAGTTCCTGAAATAGACAGAGGTGTCAGCAGAGAGCGCTGTGGTCAGACAGAAAGGAAATTCAAAAAGAAAATAACTTCCTGTGGATAATACGGCAGCTGATAAGTACTGGAAGAGTTAAAGGGGTATTCCAGGGGCTGTAAAAGTTAGTGTAGTTCATAGTGTAGTGTCTGTACCTGTGTGTGACGGTTTTCTCACAATTCTTCTGTGATTTTCACCCCAAGATTTATTTTTAACAGCATATAAAATAACTGGTTGTCTCAGATTTTTCCCAGGTTGCAATGCGGCTGAGACCTGACTCACTAGTCAGCTGATGACAGGGAGTCTGTCTGCTTCAATGGGTGGAGCGATCGCTTGGTGGGGGAGAGATCAATCTACAACTAATGCAACAGCTGGAGGCATCCTGATTGAAAACCACAGGTGTTTTGAATGGATGCAGCTCATTTATGTTTCAATGGGTGGGGTGGCTGATGTGTGAGAGGGAGGAAAATGGAATGATGGGATTTGTAGGCAAAAAAAGAGAAAACTAAAACAGGAAATTCCAGTTCACCAAAGCTAGCCACAGTGTTATGGTAATCTCACAACATAGCCATTTAGCCCCAAGACAAGTGCAGATCCTTCCTAAGCATGTCCATTACTGCCTGCCAGGTACGTACTAAAATCACCTTATGCTGGATAACCCCTTTAAGCACCAGTTGATTTAAAAAAAAAAAATATATATATATATATATATATATATATATATATATATATATTTTTTTTTTTTTTTTTTCCAGTGGAGTACCCTTTTAAGTGCATATGATGATTCTTTTCTGCCACCCACAACAGCTGTAATCAAGATGCCAAGGTATGAGTAGCATATGCCATAGATATGCCCATTAGTTTAAAAGATAATCCTAGTTTCATGACTATAGCCATACCTTTTACTACAAATGCCCAGAACATGCTCCTGTCTATCCATAATTACATAGTAAAGTTGAAAAGAGCTACTAGTGCGTGAGCACAAATATGGTAAGAATGTGACAGATTGATCATGATGGCATCTACAGCCATGTAAACATATCATGAATATTTATATCTGCACACACAAACCGCTCTCTGGTGAGTACTCGTGCATATGGCCATATCATGGCCTAGTAATAGGTTATGGAGGACTCACTATATAAATATAAGTCTCCTTTTATTTGTAGGCATACTTCATTAAATGCTGTATATATCAGGTATTCTCTCCTGGAAGCACTGCGTATATATGTATGTGAAATATGGGGTCATATAGAAGTACCACAAACAACATATCAAATGCCTACAGGTACAGTAGTACAATAGTGGAGCCACAGGCCTCGATAGATATGTATATTATTGGGAAACATATGACACTATTCACACCATGTTTGGGCTGTATATGGCTATACAGTAGAATCCATTTTTAGCATCTGTTTAACATATACACTAGAGATGAGCGAACTTACAATAAATTCAATTCGTCACGAACTTCTCGGCTTGGCAGTTGATGACTTATCCTGCATAAATGAGTTCAGCTTTCCGGTGCTCCGGTGGGCTGGAAAAGGTGGATACAGTCCTAGGAGACTCTTTCCTAGGACTGTATCCACCTTTTCCAGCCCACCGGAGCACCTGAAAGCTGAACTAATTTATGCAGGATAAGTATCAACTGCCGAGCCGAGAAGTTTGTGACGAATCGAATTTACTGTAAGTTCGCTCATCTCTAATATACACTTTTATCCTTTTCGATAGTATGGACTGTAAACATTAAATGCAAACACAAAGGTAGTGTGCACCCAGCCTTACATTGATATCTGAGGTGGTGTTGGTAGATCCCCATCTACTAGTCGTCCGTCACTACTCTAAGGGGCTCTTTGTGACTGAACATATGACTTGTAATTCAGATATCACCATAACAAAAAAAAAAAAGTATACAAAAAAAACCTTTACAATAAACACAATTGCCTAAAAGAAATTCAATGGTCGTCCTGGAACCAATTCATATTGTAACTTGAGGGACCAGTGTATGTTGAAACCATTGTATGTTGAGACCATAACTCTATGGAAACCTGGTAATTGGTTCTGAAGCCGCCAAAATGTCATCCAAAAATAGGAAAAAGTGAGAATTTAAGAAAAATAAGTAGATCACTAATACAGATAAAACAAATCCTTACATATAATAGTAAGAAAGATCTGCCCCGAGCTGTAATCACTGTCTGTGTTAGTGTTTCCCAACCAGGGTGCCTCCAGCTGTTGCAAAACTACAACTCCCAGCATGCCCGGACAGCCAAAGGCTGTCCGGGCATGCTGGGAGTTGTAGTTTTGAAACAGGTGGAGGCACCCTGGTACTGAAACGCTGGTCTAGGTAGAGGACAGGAGCTGGGTCCTGTACAATAAACACAGTGTCCTAAAAAAGTATCACCTGGTGTCCAAATGAGCAGCTAACCCTGGCACAGGTAAAGAGTAGTACAGAACATGTTCTACCTCCCTGTACTGTAGGGGGCGCTACCAGACATCCAGTCAGTGCATGTGCTTCAGTAATACAGAGGTTTTACCAGTAAAATGCCCATTCTGATTGCTCTGTTCTTCCAGCTATCGACAAGTTTTGCAGATCTGGACTGTCTGTACATTGTATGTTGAGTCTGATTTCAAGTTACAATGGTTCAGAAAAGACCATTGTATGTTGAAACTATTGTATGTTGAGGTCATTGTAAGTTGAGGAATCACTGTACTTATTTTATTGGCCATAGCCATAAAGCCTGGGCTCATTTTGATTATTACCCCAAGTTTATAACCTTCTTAGGTTCAGTTCACACAAATTTTTTTTAGACATGTTGGAGGTATATACCAGGAGTATGCCCCAATGCATATACTCTGATATGCCCGTAGGCTCCCACATGGCAGTATATGCACATGTCCATAAGATTATAGTACAATGACCCCCCCCCCCCCCGACCTACGATGGCCCCGACATACCATCATTTCAACTTACGATGGCCTCTCAGAGGCCATCGCATGTTGAAGGCAGAATCAGCATACGATGCTTTTGTATGTCGGGGCCATCGCATAAACGGCTATCCGGCAGCGCAGACTGCTTCAGCTACCACCGGATAGCCGTTTACGGTGCCCCGTGTGGTCTGCTGACGATCACTTACCTGTCCTCGGGGCTCCGGCGCGTCCTCTTCGGGATCCCCTGCATCGTCGGCGCTCTCCATCGTCGTCATCACATCGCTGCGCATGCCGTCCAGTCATCCAATAGGAGCGGCGTGCGTAGCGACGTGATGGCGGCGACGGAGAGCGCGGATGCCGGGGAAGCAGAGACATCCGGAGCGTCGGGAACACCCCGGGGACAGCGATGGAAGGCGACATCCCAGGCAGCGGCTACGAGCGGTGGAGCGGCAGGGACAGGTGAGTACAACTTCCCCTACCAGTGGTCTTCAACCTGCGGACCTCCAGATGTTGCAAAACTACAACTCCCAGCATGCCCGGACAGCCAATGGCAGGTTGTAGACCACTGTCCTATACTTTACATTGCACGGATCCATCAACAAACAATGGTTTCAACAAACGATGGTTTCAACAAACGATGGTTTCAACAAACGATGGTTTCAACAAACAATGGTTTCAACAAACAATGGTTTCAACAAACAATGGTTTCAACAAACGATGGTTTCAACAAACAATGGTTTCAACAAACAATGGTTTCAACAAACAATGGTCCGTTTGGAATGGATTACCCTCGTATGTTGACGGACCACTGTGTACATACCTTAGAGATAACACTTGTGTCATTTTTGTGGCCCTTGAAGAAAGGGATAGCTTTTCCCTTAGGTCCCATCACCTCTAGCATACGGTAGAGACTATGTATGTAGGACTCCATGTACTGTGTCTGCTTCAAGTGATCCAGTGTTCCGGAACACGATGAGTCACTTCTATGACAATGGTCTCTTTGTTCCCATAGCAACCAATCAATGCTCAGATCTTATATGTTAATGCGCTCTAGAAAAATGAAAGCTGCCCTGTGGTTGGTTGTTATGGGTGGTTTGACCGGCTTCTTCTTTGGATTTTTTTTCCCCCACGAAAACCGCCTCACTCTTGTCCAATGGATGTGTCGGGCATTGCAGCTGAGCCCACAGACAAGAGTGGCGCGGCTTCTCTGAAAAGAAAAATCACAGGCCCTTTTTTCTCTAATCCTAGCCTTCAAAGTATATTGCTAGGCTATCGGATTACTGTACAGTATTGGGGGAGATCAAAACCCGTCCAGAGGAAAAGTTGGACAGTTGCCCATAGCAACCAATCAGATCGCTTCTTTCATTTTTAACAAGGCCTCTGCAAAATGAAAGAAGCGATCTGATTGGTTGCTATGGGCAACTGCCCAACTTTTCCCTTTGCACACGTTTTGATAAATCTCCCCCTATAACTTTTATTTAAATCTGCTGAAATCCCTATTTACTTGCTCCATGTTGGAATTTGCTTCGAAAGCAAAACCCTGATTTCACGTCAGTGCCACGAGGGTAAATAAAGCGCCCCGTCAGTAACAACCACCACCATTAACTTGTACGTATTATAACCGGGCAATTCAAGGATCCTCCAAGATACACAGTTTAATATTATGATATACAAAACAGCTTTAATAAAAGAACCTCACCCATACACAAACATTCTTATTACAGATTTCTGACATGATCTTGGTTTTTTACTCCCATTGGCTCCCATGTTGCCTAAAGCAAACGTATAGAGACGCATACTAATTTTTTCTTATAATGTCTACACCAAAGAAAAGTCTAATGTTTAGAAATGGACCAAGCGTAGTCACTAGTAAACTATGTTCTAGGTCGATGGGCCATACAGAATGAGCGCTAAGCTCAATAATTGCCGAGTTTAAATGGGCACTGTCAGATACAAAAACTTTTGATATGTTGTAAAGCATGTATAACCAAAAGGTTTTGAAATTGCTTTAATTTGAAAATTTTGAGTATTTCACACTGTAAAAGCCAGTCATACAACAGCCCCCCCCCCCCCCCCCCCTGCCTGCTTGGAGACATACTAGCCCTACTGTGTCCATGCATCACCCCCTGTCATGGACACAATTCCTTGATTGACAACTGTGAGCGCAGGGCTCAAAGCTGGAGGAAAAATCCTCCCACTGTCATCTTGTGTCCCGCTACTGTCAGTGAGGACAAGCTGGGAGTTGTAGTTTTGCTAATGCTAGGGGAGATGTGAGCAGACAGCAAACTGAGGGAGGGGGCGGAGACCTGCACAGTGAGGCCACGCCCCCTCCCTTTGAGAGGAATTCAGACTAGTGAGCTAAATTAGACGTGTAATAAAATAAATAAATAAATAAAGGTGCTAGACACATAAAAATGAATGTTTAAAACATTTTTTGGGTTGGATCTGACGAGTAAGCTTTAAAGTAAATTGCGCTTATTTACTTCACAAGGCTCTACTGAATGTGTGGCTGGCCTGCACAAATGATCACTAGAATTTTCATGCGCCCCCTCACTTTATCATTGTGGGCACAAAGTGCAATGGTTTCTCATATAATGGCCATTCCTTTTACACAGGTTATCAGGAACAAGTGTTCCTATGTTAGATCTAACAGCTGGAGGCACACTATGGGTCAGGTCACCAGCAGATCCGCAGCGTAAAATACGCTGCGGATCAGTTAGTGTAACCCTACCGTAATGGGGTACTCCGGTGGGAGAAAGAAAAAAAAATTCAAATCAACTGGTGCCTGAAAGTTAAACAGATTTGTAAATTACTTCTAATTAAAAATTTTAATCCTTCCAGTACTTAGCTGCTGTATGCTCCACAGGAAGTTATTTTCTTTTTGAATTTCTTTTCTGTCTGATCACAGTGCTTTCCTACTCTGGACAGTTCCTGACATGGAAAAAGAGGTCAACAGAGAGCACTGTGGTTAGACAGAAGAGAAATTCAAAAAGAAAAGAACTTCCTGTGGATCATACAGCAGATGATAAGTACTGGAAGGATTAAGATTTTTAAATAGAAGTCGTTTACAAGTCTGTTTAACCTTTTGGCACCAGTTGATTAAAAAAAAAAAATAAAATTGTTTTTCACCGGAGTACACCTTTAAAGTGTACCCGTTAGATCCAACACTTTTTTTTTTAAATATATCACTCAGTACCTAATCCTGACCATGTACATCTCATTTTTATGTGTCTAGCACTTTTTTTATTTATTTTTTGCTATTACACTTTTAATTTAGCTCACTAGTCTGAATTCCTCTCAAAGGGAGGGGCGTGGCCTCACTATGCAGGTCTCCGCCCCCTCTCTCAGTATGCTATCTGCTCACATCTCCCCTAGCATTAGCAAAACCACAACTCCCAGCTTGTCCTCACTGACAGTAGCGGGATACAAGCCGACAGTGAGAGGATTTTTCCTCCAGGTGTGAGCCCTGCGCTCACAGCTGTCAATCAAGGAAGTGTGTCCATGACGTAGGTGATGACGCATGGACACAGCAGGACTAGTATGTGTCCAAGCAGGCAGGGGGGCAGTTATTTGACTGGATTTTTCAGTATGAAATACTGAATGCTCTAATGAAAGCAATTGCAAAATCTATTGGTTATACATGCTTCACAACAAACCAAAAGTTGTATCTGACAGTGCCCATTTAGGAGTCCCATTGACTTCAATGGGACTCTGCTTAATAATTTTGCCATAAAAATCGACATGTTCAGTGCTCGCAGAATTCCGCACAAAGAATGAACATGTTCATTTTCTGGGTGGAACAACAATTCTGCCGCTGAAATTCCTCAGTGTGAACGGGTCACGCGGAAGACCCGTTCACACTGATGGTAATGTTCAATGCACGGAATTCCACGGGAAATCGGCAGTGTGAACATACCCTTACTCTGCAGAGCATCCTTAGCATAAATTCTCATGCTGCAGATTTATAATCCATGCTGGTTGTCAATTTTCCATGCAGTTTTTTTTTTTGTTCTGTAGTTTTTGGAACAGTTCCTTTAATCCCATTCACATTTTTGGTAGGAAACGAATCCGCGAGAAATGAAGGAAATTTTTACCCCCTTTCAAGCCTACCTCAAGTCTATAGCCATAATATGAAGCCAATGCCTACTGGAAGCTTGTATAGGTATGAAGCTGACATAATAGGTAGATCAGTGTTTCCCAACCAGGGTTCCTCCAGCTGTTGCAAAACTACAACTCCCAGCATGCCCGGATAGCCGTTGGCTATCCGGACATGCTGGGAGTTGTAGTTTTGCAACAGCTGGAGGCACCCTGGTTGGGAAACAGAGAGGTAGTCAGTGTTTTAGGTTTTCATTGTTAAAGGGGTAGTCCAGTGGTGAAAAACTTATCCCCTATCCTAAGGATAGGGGATAAGTTTGAGATCGCGGGGGGTCCGACCGCTTGGGCCCCCCGCGATCTCTCTGTACGGGGCCCCGGCTCTCCGGCCAGATAGCGGGTGTCGACCCCCGCACGAAGCGGCGGCTGACACGCCCCCTCAATACATCTCTATGGCAGAGCCGGAGATTGCCGAAGGCAGCGCTTCGGCTCTGCCATAGAGTTGTATTGAGGGGGCGTGTCGGCCGCCGTTTCGTGCGGAGGTCGACACGCCCCCTTCCCGCGGGCTGTCGGGGCTCTGTACAGGAGATCGCAGGGGGCCCCAGCGGTCGGACCCCTCGCGATCTGCAACTTATCCCCTATACTTAGCATAGGGGATAAGTTGTTCACCACTGAGTCACCACTGGACTACTCCTTTAAAGGTAATTCCATTACAGAACACAATAGTCCTGTTGCCAGCAGCTTTGTGACTAAAGCATAAGCAGCTCGCAGTGTTTCCTCAGAACAAGCATTACATCATGGTTGTTTACAGACAGGTGCAGCGCGACGCTGCAGGGTTACAAGGTGTCCTATTAATTCCTGCTGTCGTGCCTGTGAAAGCTATGCCTTGTGCGACCGCTGAAAATATGTCACCCGACTGCATTGGGCCTAAATCATCATCTACAATCTTCTCCTCATCTAGATAGCCTTCCTCCTCCAAGACAGTTAAACATTTATCTGCTTTATCAGGATAAGAACCCTTGTGTCATATACTTCAGATGAGACATAATGAGAGGGCAAGGGTTGGCAGGGCGGAAATGAGTATGGGCGGAAACAAACGTTTACATGTTCGCAAAGTCACTTCTATCTCTCGTATCTTCTGGATGAAGAAGAATAGTTGTTTGGAGGGTTGTTTGTGTGGTAGCCTGGGGTTGTAGGGTATATGGGGTGTAGCTGTGCGGTACCTAAAGGGTGCTTGTTTAACCCTCATCACTCGTGACGCCAGGGTGAGGGCTCCTCTGTATATGCTTGTCCTATAGCCACCCGTCCCAAGAACAATAGGGAGGTATAATAAATGATTGTCCACAACCGGAGGTTTTCAGAAAACTGTCGGAACTTTTACTGCGACTTTTATTTTTACTGCGATTTCTTTCTCCACCAGTCCGGAACCCAAGAGAGCGATCATTGGCTGCAGCTCCCTTATATGGGCAGGGGCTGGCCTTAATCTCACTGGTCCATACCATCTGTCATTCACCTTACAAGGAATTATCGTCTAACCATGTGACCACACATGAGACCTCCAAAGGTCCTTCAACATATCTTACTAGAATTAACATTACTCATGTGAACTAAGGTCATGCGACAATATATATCTAATTAAATATACAATTATTTATACTTGTAAACATTATAGAATTATACAAGTAAGAGGCGACTAGGGGGTATCCCACTAGGAGGATGCTACTGGAACGAATTTACTCTGACTTTGGGGACCACCACACAAGGTACGGTATACAATACGGTACCAGGACACCACATTTGCATGACTGATCAGCAATGCCACAGGTCATACGTGAACTGGCCACCGTCCAATGTCTATGAGCAACATTGGAGATCATCCATGTAAAACTGTTAAACCACTTGAGATAGCCGTCAGCAAAACACTTTTTTTTTTTTTTTTTTATTTATTTATTTTTTAACATTTCCAGGAATCAACTGGGATCACAATTCTGAAAAGCTTAAAAGGAAAACGGTCACCCATTCACCCTTTCACCCACACTAAACCCAATACACCGTGTTATAGTGCGGGTGAACAGGAGACCGATGCGGGGTCGCTGACTAATATACATACTTTCTTTCCGGCGCCCGGTACCTGTAAAGATCAGCTTCTATCTTCGCTGAATTGCGTGCTGGAGGCGGACATGCCGGCTGGATATGAATCTTCATAGTCGTTGGTCATGTGAGCGCTTGTGCCTACTGAGCGCTCACATGACCAGCGACTATGGACATTCAAATCCAGCTGGCGGGCACGCAATTCAGCACAGAAAGAAGAGGATCTTCAGAGGGACCGGGCGCTGGACTACAGGTACGTATATTAGTCAGAGAGCCCGCATCGGTCTCCGGTGTATTGGGTTTAGTGTGGATGAACAAGTGACCGTTTTCCTTTAATGAAAAGGGGTCTCTTTGGTATTGGTACTTTGATGTTCCAATCCGAAGGAAATAAGTATATATTATTTAAAAGCGTTGTCTGGAAGAAAGTTGTAGTACTGTTACTACGTTTAACCTGCATAAAATCTGCAGTAAAGTTATCTTCAGTTTACTAAAATTCCGATTGTGGACAATCCTTTATTCCTCCCTATTGTTCCTGGGACAGGTGGCTGTAGGATACATATACAGAGAGGAACCCGCACCCTGGCGTCATGACAGTTAAGGGTTAATCCAACACCCTTTCATCACTGCACAGCTACACCACCTACCCTACACCCCCCAAGCTACCACACCGCCTCAGCCAGTTTGCAGGTATTTCCTATGTGTTGAGATGGAGAAGCTCTGAGCAGCGGGAACAGCAACAGTGGAGTACAGTGTCCCCTGTTAAGCTGCTACCCTTAGCATTTTTTTAAAGGGGAAACAAAATAAAAAAATTCTCTGGGCAACTCCTTTAAAGCGTACCTGTCATTTCAGGTGACTTTTCAGGATAAGCTGCCCTGTGTGTACATGAGGAGCCGCACTATTTATGGCCATTAAATAACTTGTATATGGTATTTTTCAGCAGATTTCATCTATAATTTGCAGTTCTCCTAGAGCTGGTGGGTGCAGCTCCATCCTCCTTCCTACATAGACTTGTATTGCTTGTCTTGCAGACACAAGACAAAGCTGAACTTAATTTTCAGAGGGGGAAGCAGAGAGGGAAGAAGCTTGATAACAGGGGGGGGGGGAAAGGCGCATTTTTGTCTATTTGTCTAATAAGATATATTACAAAGTTTTGATGCAAAGTTTGTTCAAATGACAGTGCCTATTTAAAGAAGAAGTCTCATGCCCAGTCAGTACAGAAAAACGTATCCCCCCGCCCGCGATCATCTTTACGGAGCCCCGTCTCTACCACAGAGTGGCGCGTCACGGCCCCTCCATATATCTCTATGGGAGACCGGAAGATTGCCGAACAGCTCTCCCATAGAGATATATGGAGGGGTCGTGACACTCTACTCTGTGGTAGAGACGGGGCCCCATACAAACAATCACGGGTGGCTACAGCGCTCGAACCACCTGTGATCTAAAACGTATCCCCTATCCTGCGGAAGCCCCCAGCGACAAATGGACCATTACCCAGTATAGTACTTGAGGTGTAGCATATCAATCTTTTAGGCAGTGTTTTATAAACCGTGTCTCCAGCTGTTGCAAAACTACAACTCCCAGCATGCCCGGACAGCCAAAGGCTGTCCGGGCATGCTGGGAGTTGTAGTTTTGCAACAGCTGGTGACATACTGTTTGGAAAACACTGCCTTTAGAGGATAGAAGGGAGTAAGGCTGCTTTCACACTATAAAGTTCTTCCGTTTTAAAGAGCCGTTATAATGTTCCGTTATTAAAACCCTTAAAAACGGCCGTTACAAAATCCCATTAAAGTCTATGGGATTTCTACATTATCCATTTTAACCCGTCATAGCCCGTTATTAATAACTGACGTTACTTTGTGATGGGAGAAAATACGGTACAGGCGCTATTTTTCTCCCGTCACAAAATAACGTCCGTTATTAATAACGGGCTATGACGGGTTAAAATGGATAATGTAAAAATCCCATAGACTTTAATGGGATTTTGTAACGGCTGTATGGGATTTTGTAACGCCTGTTTATGGGTTTTCTTAACAAAACATTATAACGGCTCTTTAAAACTTTTTAGTGTTAAAGCAGCCTAAGCTGCGAGCGACAAAGGAAGTACCCAAAACGGTATCCAGCCAAAAGGACCAGTCGGTGTATACTCCAAAGGAGTTCTCCCAATGGCAAAGATGTGAATCTTCAGTCAAGTTTATTGACATAATACAATAAAAAACAATAATAAAGAATGTTGAAGGTAAATATCTCTTTCCTCAAACTGATACAATATAGCAAGTAAAAATACATTTATTGTCATGTTCCTTAAAGGGGTTCTCCACCATAAGGTGATTTTAGTATGTACCTGGCAGCCAGTAATGGACATGCTTAGGAAGGATCTGCGCTTGTGTTGGGGCTAAATGGCTATGTTGTGAGATTACCACAACACTGTGGCTAGCTTTTTGTGAACTTGTATTTCCTGTTTGACTTTTGTTTTTTTTTACTACAAATCCCACAATTCCATTTTCCTCCCTCCCTCCTCCCCACACATCAGCCACCCCACCTATTGAAACAAAAGACCTGTGGTTTTCAATCAGGGTGCCTCCAGCTGTTGCATTAGTTGCAGATTGATCCCTCCACCCATTGAAGCAGACAGGCTCCCTGTCATCAGCTGACTAGTGAGTCAGGTCTCGGCCGCATTACAGCTGAGAAAAATCTGAGACAACAGTCATTTTGTATGCTGCTAAAAATTTATATTGGGGTGAAAATCACAGAATTGTGAGAAAACCGTCACACACAGGTACAGACACTATATTATGAACTACACTAACTTTACAACCCCTGTAGCATAGTCAAATAAAAAAAATAAAAATCCTGGAATACCCCTTTAATATGTTGTATTAATCTGAGGAAGGGGGATATTTACTTACAAAGCACATTATTATTATTATTATTATTTCTTTATTTTATTATGTCAATAAATAGGACTTCTGATTTGCTGTTGGGAGAATTCCTTTGGAGCAGTACTGCGCCTGTGTCCTTTCTGGGAACAACCATACAGGTTTAGACTTCTGGCAACTATTGGGTGCTGGAACTTGCGCGTTACAATGCGACCATAATTAATTACATTAGCTAAATCCAGGCAGAGCAATACTGTGATCTTTGGCCTTGTGACGTGTACCACAGTCAAAGTAGCCATGGAGCCCTAGCCTAATTTTATTTTATTTTTTAAAACAGGTTTCATGTACTCCCACTGTTGCCACAAAAAATAAGCCCTGGCCTAATATGCTGAACACACATTACATTGGTGTCCGGACAAGTGTGGTGCTATTTTTGGAAGAAATTATTCCTGTTATTCCTGGATAACCCCTTAAAGGGGTACTAGTGGAAAAAAATGTTTTATTTATTTATTTATTTATTTTTTTTTTTAAATCAACTGGTGCCAGAAAGTTAAACAGATTTGTAAATTACTTTTAAATTACTATTAAAAAATCTTAATCCTTCCAGTACTTATTAGCTGCTGAATACTACAGAGGAAATTCTTTTCTTTTTAGAACACAGAGCTCTCTGCTGACATAATGAGCACAGTGTTCTCTGCTAACATCTCTGTCCATAGCAGCATATGTTTGCTATGGGGATTTTCTCCTACTCTGGACAGTTCTTAAAGGAAAACTGTCACATATTTTCTCCCGCACTATCCACAGGTACTGGTGGATAGTGCGGGAGACGCTGATTAAAACGAGCCCTACCTTGGTCTGATCCGCGCTGCCGTTCGCCCGCAATTGTAGTTTTAATCTCTGTGTACATCCTGCTGTAACTGGCACGGGCGGGGCTTCTGCGGGCTAACTGGCACTGACGTCAGCACCGCAGATGAATATTCATGAGTGCCAGTTAGCCCGCAGAAGCCCCGCCCGTGCCAGTTACAGCAGGATGTACACAGAGATTAAAACTACAATTGCGGGCGAACGGCGGCGCGGATCAGACCAAGGAAGGGCTCGTTTTAATCAGCGTCTCCCGTACTATCCACCAGTACCTGTGGATAGTGTGGGAGAAAATATCTGACAGTTTTCCTTGAAAATGGACAGAGATGTTTGCAGAGAGCACTGTGCTCCAAAAAGAATTTCTTCTGTAGTATTCAGCAGCTAATAAGTACTGGAAGGATTAAGATTTTTTTAATAGAAGTAAATTTACAAATCTGTTTAACTTTCTGGCACAAGTTGAAAAGTTTTCCACCGGAGTACCCCTTTAAAGGGGATACTCCGTCCCTAGACATCTTATCCCGCAAACTCTGTGCAGTTCATTTAGAACTCCGGGCGCGGGCAGCGGGGGTCATGACGTCACGGTCACGCCCCCTTGTGACGTCACACCACGCCCCCTCAATGCAAGTCTCTGAATGTCCTCCATTCAATGAAAGAAAGCTGAGATCTTGAAAAAGATTCTTGCATTTAAAGTTAGACAGTATCAGATAAATGCTGTCTTTCTATTTTTGCAAAAACAGCACTACTCCTGACCACAGGTTATGTGTAGTACTGCAGCTCAGTCCCATTCACCTCAATGGAGCCAAGCTGCAATACCAGACACAACCTGTGGACAGGAGTGGGTGCTGTTTTTTGCAAAAAAAAAAAAAAAGAAGAAGAAGAAAAGAAAAAAGGAGCTGCATTGTTCTTAAACTATACACAACGTATATTAAAAAGTTTCAGAATGGTTTGTTATACAAGACTGCACAACCCTTTAAGCAACGGCAGCACTAACTGGGTGCAACTTCCTGCAAACTGTCACTGAAAAGTGCAATGTACGGCCGTATGAAAGTGCCAAAGTGTAACCTAAAAAAATCCTGGTCCCCAATGCAAAATTTTTCACAGGGCCACCAAGTATCCATCATTTATAGTACTTGTCTCATCATATGGGGCAATAGCTTTCAGGGTATACGTGTGACATCATCCCCTATAGCAGTGGTCTCCAAACTGTGGACCTCCAGATGTTGCAAAACTACTATTCCCAGCATGCCCGGACAGCCGTTGGCTGTCCGGGCATGCTGGGAATAGTAGTTTTGCAACATCTGGAGGTCCGCAGTTTGGAGACCACTGCTATAGTAGAATTGTAGTTTTGCAACATCTGGAGGTCCACAGTTTGGAGACCACAGCCCTATAGCTGCAACACTGAGTATAGGCTCTTTTTGTGTATAGAATGGTTTCTTTTTTTTAGGGTTTGTGCATGTTGAAAAACAAAAAGGCTATGTATAAATGTGTTAACCCTAACAGGGAATGTATCACAGTACACACGAATGCAAAAAAAAATATAATAATAACATGTCACGAATGCAAAACATGACTGAAAACTGTGAAGGCCACAATACTGCACCCGAAATGCCTTCACGTTATCAAGCGCATACCGTCGCATGCAGAATAGTTCCCTGATTTGTGCTCTGCATTCCAATGAGTGTTGCTCGTGCCAAGGATACATGGAAACACAAATGTGTACAAGCCCTTAGGCTGGGTTGAGCCATAACATTTCTGTGGCACTTACCGGGTACACTACAAACTATATAAAACACCTCATCAGGGGTGCCACACAGTGTGGTTAAGGGCTCCATGCATTTTTGCGCACGGTTGCCAACCATCTGGACACTCCATTGAAGTACAGGACTTTTTTTCCAAAGGAAAAAAATTAATGTATCCGTGATTGTATAAAAGCTTGTCTAGGTAAGGCCAAGTTTAGGGTCAGCTCAATTTTTTTTTTTTGTGCCAAACAGATCCTGAATGAGTCGGAGCACAACTGGCACCGCCGGGTCCCGATGGATCCTATTGACTTAAATGGTGTCCGTCGGGTGTCCGGTGTTTTACAAAGACATGCACTATTTTTTCCTCTGTAAACATCTTATCCCCTATACAAAAGATAGAGGATAAGATGTTAGATCGAGGGGGTCCTGCCGCTGCGGACCACCGCAATCTCCGGGCCGGCAGCGGCAGCGTCCGGAACATGGAAGCTTGCAGCTTCCGCATTTGTGACGCCAAGCCCCCTCCATTCATGTATATGGGAGGGGGCGTGACGGCTAGTACAGTACCTTCTCCCATAGACTTGAATGGAGGGGGCTTGGCGGCTGGCATCGCCAGTCATCGGAGTTCACTTCGTGCACCGAATGACAGGTGTGCCGCAGCAGAGATCGCAGAGGTCCCCAGCAGCGGGACCCCCGTGATCTAACATCTTATCCCCTATCCTTTGGATAGGGGATAAGATGTTTACAGCGGAGCTCCTTTAGGGTAAGGTCACACACATGCTGTACATGTGAATACAACCTAAGGGTTGGGTCACACACAGCGCATCCACAGCGTATTTGACGCTGCTGATGCGCTGCCGGCAGGAAATCCAATGCTCTGCAGTTGCTCTGTGACTGCCAACAGCGCATCCACAGCGTCAAATACGCTGCAGATGCGCTGTGAGTGACCCTACCCTTAGGGTGTGTTTACACATACAGCATCCTGTGCTTATTTGATGTGCAGGATTTGAAGCTGCAGATTTTAACTAAACTAAATGACTGAATTTGGCATCAAATCTGCAGCTTCAAATCCTGCGCATTAAATATGTGCAGGATACTGTACATGTGAATACAACTTAAAAATGACAGACAACATTATTGAAACTGAGTAAACAGATCCCATTGGGCACCACTGATGTCCGACATGTAGCCGATCTAGGACCGCTGTTATTTTTGTTGTTTTGCACCCACCCCTATTTATTGGTAAATTATCATCAGTTCATAGTAAATGATACTGATGTGATACTCTGAGCCGTATGTAGACATGTATAATGAAACTTTATCTGGATGGCAACCATTTTGAGAATATATGAAACTTTTGTTGTACTAAAAAAAAAAAAAAATCCTCCAAACACTTATATAAATGCCCATAATGCAGTGTTTTCCAAACAGTGTGCCTCCAGCTGTTGCATAACTACAACTCTCAGTATGCCCGGACAGTCAAAGGCTTGAGAGTTGCAGTTTTGCAACAGCTGGAGGCACACCATTTGGAAAACACTGCCATAATGATGTTTTTTTTATTTATTTATTTTTTGTAACATCATCATATGTTTCTATAGGATTAAAGGGGTACTCCAGTGGAAAACATTTTTTTTTTTTTTAAATCAACTGGTGCCAGAAAGTTAAACAGATTTGTAAATAATTTATATAAAAAAATCTTTACCCTTCCAGTACTTTTTAGCAGCTGTATGCTACAGAGAAAATTCTTATCTTTTTTAATTTATTTTTTGTCTTGTCCACAGTGCTCTCTGCTGACACCTGATGCCTGTACCAGGAACTGTCCAGAGCAGGAGAAAATCCCCACTGCAAACCTATGCTGCTCTGGACAGTTCCTGACACGGACAGATGTGTCAGCAGAGAGCACTGTGGACAAGACAAAAAAGAAATTCAAAAAGAAAATAATTTCCTCTGTAGCATACAGCTGCTAAATAGTACTGGAAGGGTAAAGATTTTTTTAATAGAAGTCATTTACAAATCTGTTTAACTTTCTGGCACCAGCTGATTAAAAAAAAAAAAGTTTTCCATCGGAGTACTCGTTTAAAGGGGTACTCCGGTGGAAAACTTTTTTTTTTTTAATCAACTGGTGCCAGAAAGTTACAGATTTGTAAATGACTTCTATTAAAAAAAATCTTAATCCTTCCAGTACTTATTAGCTGCTGAATACTACAGAGGAAATTCTTTGCTTTTTGGAACACAGAGCTCTCTGCTGACATCATGACCACAGTGCTCTCTGCTGACACCTCTGTGCATTTTAAGAACTGTCCAGAGTAGGAGAAAATCCCCATAGAAAACATATGCTGCTCTGGACAGTTCCTAAAATGGACAGAGATGTCGGCAGAAAGCACTGTGGTCATGATGTCAGCAGAGAGCACTGTGTTCCAAAATGAAAATAATTTCCTCTGTAGTATTCAGCAGCTAATAAGTACTGGATGGATTAAGATTTTTTAATATAAGTAATTTACAAATCTGTTTAAATTTCTGGCACCAGTTGATTAAAAAAAAAAAAAAAGTTTTCCACCGGAGTACCCCTTTAAGCATGTGAATAGCAGGGACTCTTCACAATGAATATTAGTAACTCATGGGGCTTTAGAGATGAATTATCTCGTCCAATGACGCAGACATCTTGGCCGCACCATTGCCTCTTGCTCATTCGACAAACAGGTTTTCCAGTAATAACCACTTTGCTCCTATGAGAACACTGGAGGGACAGTCGGAATAACAATCCAAGAGAGGAAACAGATAAGAGTGCGGCGAGGTAAACACATAGAAAGTATTTTGCTAAACTAAATATACATATTTTTCATTGTTTTCCGCACACGTAATCTCCAGATCACTAGATAAAGCTATAACACAGGATATTCATGACTATGACGGATTTATGACACATAGAATAGATAAAGCGGCCTACAAAGCCAAAGGTCTATTTCTGCTGACAGGTGTCCCCATAGGATTGCCTTTTCCCCTGTGTACATCTAAAGTCATTTCATGGCCAAAATATCCATTTCTATGATACTTTATTTCTGCCAAATTCTTCCTATAGCGTAAAAATACAAAAAGTCTGATTTTACACAACCGTATTATGGGCGGAAAGCTGCATCGTGATGGGACTAATAAACCAGAAAAATTATAGGTCCTTATGATGCAGTTAGTTCAGGTTATATGGACCACGGTCGAGCGGAGATTTGCACACGTATTACAGGTCAACCATGTTTCTGAAGAAAATCCGCTAAGGGCGATTTACAGGTGTATTTAGTGCAGATTTTCCACGTGGATAATTCGCAGCAAATACGAATGTGTGGACGTACCCCCTAGAAGATCCATTAACTTTAAAGGGGTTATCCAGGAAAAAACTTTTTTTCATATATCAACTGGCTCCAGAAAGTTTAACAGATTTGGAATTTACTTCTATTAGAAAATAACAACTCAACTTCATCAGCTCATAAGTACTGAAAGGATTAACATTTTTTTTCTAAGTGCTCTCTGATGACACCTGTCTCGGGAAGCGGCCAGTTTAGAAGCAAATCCCCATAGCAAACCTCTTCTACTCTGTGCAGAGACAAGCAGAGATGTCAGCAGAGAGCACTGTTGCCAGACAGAAAACAACAACTCAACTTCAGCAGCTGATAATTATTGAAAAGATTAAGATTTTTTAATAGAAGTAATTTACAAATCTCTTTAACTTTCTGAAGCCATTTGATATATATAAAACATTTTTTTTTTCCTGGAATACCCCTTTAATGGGTCCACAGAAAATCTGCAATAGTAGTAGAGCATTTGCAGATTCGCTGTGAACCTATTGAAGTCAACGGAGAGCAACAAAATTCCCAGTCGATTGCGTTTATGTGAAGATACCTTAAGGCTATGGCGGAGTTTCCGAGTGGAATTCCGCAGAAATATCCAGCTCGGAAATTCTGCTGCATTGTGCGCTGCACAGATGTTTCTGCTGCGGAAATCCTGATTTCAGCATCTGCAGAAACAATGAACCTGATGGCGCATTTCCCAGCAGTCCTAGTGCCGGCGGAACCTGCAAATGGACGGAATGTCTTCCCGTGTTTTCAGTGTATTCCTGTGGAACATATGGAGGAGATTTATCAAAACCTGAGCAGAGGAAAAGCTGACCAGGTGCCCATAGCAACCAATCAGATCGCTCCTTTCATTTTTCACAGGCCTCTTTAAAAATGAAAGCAGAGATCTGATTGGTTGCTATGGGCAACTGGTCAGCTTTTCCTCTGCACAGGTTTTGATAAATCTCCCCCGTGATGACTGAAATAAACCAAATGCTGAAAAATCAGTCAGTGGGGTACATCAGAGGGATCTCCACTGCACTAATCCAAAATTTGTGATGCAGGCCAAACACGTTAGACATGTATCACTGGGGACGGACACAACAGGACATGGTGAAGAGAAGGATCAGGCAGGTTCAACTGATCCTTTGGTCCTTGGGGAGATAAACTCCTGCCAGAGGACTCTGGTAATGGCTTACCACCCCTGCTCATCCATTGAAGACAATGTTAAGCGAATGGGGGGGTTGGGAATCAGGAGAAATGATTATTGACCAAACAAGCATTCTTATGATTTTATGTAACTTAAAGAGGTACTCTGCTGCTCAACGTTTGGAACAAACAGTTCCGAACACTGGAGCCAGCGCCGGGAGCTCATGATAGCCCCAACCCTTCATGACGTCACACCCCGCCCCCTCAATGCAAGTCTATGGGAGGGGGCGTGACGCCCCCTCCCATAGACTTGCATTGAGGGGACGGGGCATGACATTGTGAGGGGGCGGGGCATGACATTGTGAGGGGGCGGGGCTATGACATCACGAGCTCCCGGCGCCGGCTCCAGCGTTCGGAACAGTTTGTTCAAAACGCTGAGCAGCGGAGTAACCCTTTAACAGGGTCCCCCCACCGACGGTGTCATATAGAATACTGATGTTTTCTAATGTAGCAGGGAGTCATATGGGGGATACTAACACGGGGGTGCAGATTTATCAAAACTACTGCAAGAAAACAGTAACATAATGCCCAGGAACCAATCAGATCATCAGTTGGGCCAAGTTCACACGGCGGAATATTTGCAGAATACCTTCACAGAAAATATGGACAACATTCTGCAAATAGCAGGCTCCGGCAGAACATGCCGGCACTAGGACCGCTTGGAAATGCGCTGCCTTTCCCACGTGCACAGTGCAGCAGAACCCCAGAAAAGGCGCTGGGACTCTGCTCGAAAATTCCATTGTGAGAACATGGCCTTATTCTGCCAACAAAGCCATAATAAAAGAACGCTGCAATGTAATTGGTTGCTACTGGCAATGGCTTCCATTTTTCTTTGCACTAGTTTCAAAATATTGCCATGACATGTTGAGGTTAACACAGAAAAATTCATTATTGGCCAAAATGACAACTCTGCTAAGGGGAATAACCTCTCGCCAGACATTTCTGGCCACTTATCTCTTAAAGGGGTATTCCAGGCCAAAACTTTTTTATATATATATCAACTGGCCCCGGAAAGTTAAACAGATTTATAAATTACTTCTATTAAAAAATCTTAATCCTTCCAATAGTTATTAGCTTCTGAAGTTGAGTTGTTGTTTTCTGTCTAACTGCTCTCTGATGACTCACGTCCCGGGAGCTGTGCAGCTCCTATGGGGATATTCTCCCATCATGCACAGCTCCCGGGACGTGACATCATCATTGAGCAGTTAGACAGAAAACTTCAGAAGCTAATAACTATTGGAAGGATTAAGATTTTTTAATAGAAGTAATTTACAAATCTGTTTAACTTTCCAGAGCCAGTTGATATATAAAAAAAGGTTTTGCCTGGAATACCCCTTTAAGGAAACAAAAGAGAAAAAAAAGGTATATTGTGACAGCAACCACAGGTGCTGTCACCCAGCTGTCCTAGTCTCCTGAATACCAGGACACATGCACACCCTTGTATACCACTATATCAGTGTTTCCCAACCAGGATGCCCCAGCTGTTGCAAAACTACAACTCCCAGCATGCCTAGACAGGCTTTTTTCTACAGTTGGAGGCCGCTGCAGTAAAGCGTGTATAAATGTGTCAGAGGAATCCGACTCCAGGAAAGAAGTGTGACAACAATTACGTCCGCCCTGATGGTTCCTGCAGTTATTCCTGCGTCCAACACAATTGCGTTGCCGGGATGTAAAAGTAGTATTTAGTTGTGACCCAACTTTTCTAAAAGCACATAAGACATCACATAATAGGTCTTACACAGGTTATCATTTTATTCTAACAGGCAATGTTTTTAATATTATTATTGGGGTAAACCAGCTATTTATTTTCCCTGTACAGATTCAGTCATTCCCTTTGCTGTGTCAGAGCTGCCATCGGCTCCTATGTAACTTGTACTTTGGCCCTTATGGACGCCGAAGAATCTAGAACCTTTAGACTAAGATACAACTAGAAAACAACATAAAAGGTCTATTGGTAACTTATTTATAGCTAAGAAAGGGTCTAATGTGCCATTACCTGTCATTGCCATATACAGTAACTTTGAGGCTGTTCACACAACGGAATTTTGTGTGGGAATCCAATGGAAAAATTCTGCTTGGAAATTCTGTTGCAGCAGTGTCCCATTGTTTTCAATGGGATTTTGCTGCACTGTACACACAGCGGAATTTCCATGGCAGATGTTTTTGCCAATTCCGATTCCTTTGTCCGCCGAAGGAATTAACACATCTGCTCGGAAATGCATTGCCATCTATGAAGACGGAGCATTTCCAAGCTGTCCACCATGTTCCAGCCAGCGTCCACTATTTGCGGAATGTCTGCCTGTGTTTTCCGTGCGGACATTCCGCAAATTTTCCCACTCTGTGTAACTCCCCTATTGGACCTATAATGGCAATGCCAGGAACAAACAAAGCGAAGAGATAGCTGAATAGAATTTTTAAAGGGGAACTCCAGAGAAAACATTTTTTCAACTGTCAACTGGTGCTAGAAAGTCCTACAGATTTGTAAATTACTTCTAGTTGAAAATCTTAATCCTTCCAGTACTTATCAGCTGCTGTATGCTCCAGAGGAAGTTGTGTAGTATTTTTTTCTGTCTTACCACAGTGCTCTCTGCTGCCACTTCTGTCTGTGTCAGGAACTGTCTGAAGCAGGAGAGGTTTTCTGGGGGATTTGCTCATTCTCCAGACAGTTCCTAACACGGCCAGCAGAGAGCACGGTGGTCAGACTGAAATGAACTGTACAACTTCTTCTGGAGCATACAGCAGCTGATAAGTACTGGAAGGATTACATTTTTATATATAGAAGTAATTCACATATCTGTAGAAAACTTTTTGGCACCAGTTGATTTAAAAACATTTTATTTCCTCTGGCGTACCAAGGGCCGGCTCTGCCTATAGAGCGCCCCCTCTTGATGGGGGGGGGGGGGGAGGGTGACGCTCTGCCTGCCGCAAGACAGTTATACAACCAGCATCCGAACCACTCGCTTTGCAAGCAGCATGATGAGGAGGTTTGTTTCATTGTGTCACCCCAGTAGTAAGCTAATTACATGAGGAGGGGGCTTGTTACAGTGTGTCACCCCAGTAATAAAGGTAGGGCATGTCAAAGGGCGGCAAAATTTAATTTTGCCTAGGGTGGCAAAAATTCTTGCACCAGTCCTGGGAGTACCCCTTTGTACTCCGGTGAAAAACTTTTTTTTTTTTTTTTTAATCAACTGGTGCCAGAAAGTTAAACAGATTTGTAAATTACTTCTATTAAAGAAATCTTAATCCTTCCTGTACTTATTAACTGCTGAATACTACAGTGGAAATTCTTTTGCGTTTGAAACACAGAGCTCTCTGCTGAATCACGAGCACAGTACTCTCTGCTGACATATCTGTCCATTTTTAGGAACTGTCCAGGGTAAAAGGAAATCCCCATAGCGAACATATGCTGTTCTGGACAGTTCCTAAAATGGACAGAGAGATCAGCAGAGAGCACTGTGCTTGTGATGTCAGCAGACAGTTCTGTGTTTAAAAAAAAAAAAAAAAAAAAGAATTTCCGCTGTAGTATTCAGCAGCTAATAAGTACAGGAAGGATTAAGATTTTTTAATAGAAGTCATTTACAAATCTGTTTAACTTTCTGGCACCAGTTGATTTAAAAAAAAAAAAAAAAAAAAAAGTTTTCCACCGGAGTACCCCTTTAACAACCTGCCGAAAGCGGGGGAAAAACAGGGCGTTCTATAAATATCTAGTATGTCTAAACATTTCTGGCCATGAAGGGGTGGCAGGCCATTGCTTGCCCTGTGTGTCACTGTCAAATAACCTGACGTCATTGCACGCACACACCTAATCTGTGTCCTGGAAAGTCTACAGTGCATTAGCCGCCACATGAAGGTGCATTAACTCTATCACCGCCAGACCTATGAGGCCCTTTTACGTGGAGACAATGCCAGGCCATAATGGTGGTGACACGATATGCTTCCTATAGAAGAATAAAAAATAAAGGATTTTTTTTATTGCTTCTGTGGAGGAATCTGTCCTGTCTTTGTCCCATGGCTTCAGACTGTCAGTAAGAGAAGCAGAAAATCATCGGATACCCGGGAGCAGGGTGTACAGCAGCTGTGTCCCTAACAACACAACACAGCCGGCTCCAAGCAATATACCGAACAAGAATCCCAAGTAACCAGGCAAAGTCCAACAAGTGTTCCTGGTGACTGATCTCCTCCTTTACAGCTCTCTATCTACTACATAAGCGCCATGACCGAGCTGCGGAACTACAAGTCCCAGCACAGCTCACTATTCAAGTTCAGTCGCTTGGAACTACAAATCCCAGCATTTCAATTTTATAAATTTGTCGTCACTATTTGTTCTTCCAACTTTAGTAGAACAAAAAGTCCCAACATATTGGGCCATGATACCGACCCTCTGACTTTTGTAGATCTACAATGATCATGCGACAAGTTTTCGGAACCTGAAGATCTTAAAGTGTAAAGTTCCATTAGAAAGTTCCGTTTCATCTGCTATAACTACTATGTTACCTGCTCTGGCTAGTAAACCTACAAGCCCCATCTTTTTAGACCGTACATCAGTGTTTTCCACACAGTGTGCCTCTAGCTGTTGTAAAACTACAACTCCCAGCATGCCCGGACAGCCTTTGGCTGTCCGGGCATGCTGGGAATTGTAGTTTAGCAACAGCTGGAGTCACACTGTGTAGAAAACACTGCCCTACATACAGAAAACAGGGTGCGAATTACATTTCGTTTTTAAGCAGAATATGCATAGAATACAACCTCATGTGAAAAAAGCCTTATACCTCCTATTACAGCCATGTAAGATGCAGAAATAGCCTTCAGAATTGTTGTCACACTGCTTTCCTGGAGTCAGATCTCTCTATTACGAAAGTATTCATACACGCTTTACTGTGGCACTCTCTAAACCAGTGTTTCCCAACCAGTGTGTTTCCAGCTGTTGCAAAACTACAACTTCCAGCATGCCCGGACAGCCATCGGCTGTCCGGGCATGCTGGGAGTTGTAGTTTTGCAACAGCTGGAGGCGCATTGGTTTGGAAACACTGCTCTAAGCCCAAGGGAAGAGCAATCCTTCAGCCATGGTTTCCCTACAGGTTTCCTCCATTGGTTTTTTTTTTTCCCCTCTCCTAAGTGCTGGGGACAGTTTGGGCATGCTGGGAGTTGTAGTTTTGCAACAGCTAGAGGCGCATTGGTTGGGAAACACTGCTCTAAGCCCAAGGGAAGAGCAATCCTTCAGCCATGGTTTCCCTACAGGCTTCCTCCATTGTTTTTTTTTTTCCCCTCTTCTAAGTTCTGGGGGCTGTTTGGGCATGCTGGGAGTTGTAGTTTTGTAACAGCTGGAGGCGCATTGGTTGGGAAACACTGCTCTAAACCCAAGGGAAGAGCAATCCTTCAGCCATGGTTTCCCTACAGGTTTCCTCCATTGTTTTTTTTGTTTTTTTCTCCCTTTCCTAAGTGCTGGGGGCAGTTTGGGCATGCTGGGAATTTTAGTTTTGCAACAGCTGGAGGAGCATTGGTGGGGAAACCCTGCTCCAAGCTATAACTACTAGGCTACCCTGCTCTGGCTAGTAGACCTACAAGTCATGGTTTCCCTACAAGTTTCCTCCACTGGGGTTTTTCCCCTTTCCTAAGTGCTGGAGACTGTCCGGGCATACTGGGAGTTGTAGTTTTGCAACAGCTGGAGGCACCCTGGTTGGCCAACACTGCTCTAAACTGTAGCAAAAAGACCTTGTGGGCATTCTGGTAATTGTCGTTTTGCAACAGCTGGAGGCACCCTGGTTGGGCAACACTGCTCTAAACTGTAGCAAAAAGGCCGTCTTGGCATTCTGGGAATTGTCGTTTTGCAACAGCTGGAGGCACACTGTTTGGAAACCACTGCCCTACATACCAATGTGCTTCTAGATTTCGCTTGCTTCCTCCTCTATTAGAATGTACACACAGTGGCGAGATACAATGTGGCAGATATTACATTCAAGTTTACTTTTAGTTCAGCTAAGAAGTAACCATCTCAAATTCCAAGACAGACCCTCCCCCCGGTCTTAAATTCCTATACAATAGTATTTTTACCACCCCCTTAATCCCGTCTACCCCTGTTTTGTATGCAGCACTCACCGGCCTCCTTTCCATGACTGTTTCTCTTGCTGACTGTCTCTGTGAGTTTGCAGCAGTCTCTTCCTGCTGGGTGTATTATGAGACTAGCCCTTCCTGTTCTGCTCTTGTCTTCTCTCCTCCCTTCTGCACAGGAGGGAGCGGTATGAGGAGATCACCTTCCTTCAGGTACAGCGTCCTCCGCTGTAATAATGCCCGGAATGCAGTCACAAATGTAAATGAATTCCACTCAGTCAAATATTTTAGCCTCAATGAGCAAAGTCCCCAAAAAAACCAGAAGGAAATAGAATTCCCCTGCAGGTTGCATGCACACAAAAAATGTCTATAGGGCTGGGTTCACACTGCATTTTTGTTTCCATTCAAAGGGGTACTCTGGTGGAAAACTATTTTTTCATATAAACTGGTGCCACAAAGTTAAACAAATCTGTAAATTACTTCTATTAAAAAAAAATCCTAATCCTTCCAGTACTTTTCAGCTGCTGTATACTACAGAGGAAATGTATTTATTTTTGAATTTCTTAAAAAGTCTGACTACAGTGCTCTCTGCTGACACCTAGTGATGAGCGGCAGGGGCCATATTCGATATTCGCGATATTTTTCGCGAATATATTGACGATTATTCGTCCCATGTTCGCGAAATTCGCATATTCGCTATGTTCGTTCAGGTTTTTTCCAATGCGAAAATTTGCATGGGAAATTTGCATAAAAATTTGCATGTGAAAAACAAACAAACAAAAAAAAAACGAATATTCATCATTACGAATATATAGCAAAATCGCAAAGTGGCGATATTCGCAGTAAAAATTTGAATTACGAATATTCGTGCTCAACACTACTGACACCTCTGTCCATGTCAGGAACTGTCCAGATTAGGAGCATATCCCCATAGCAAACCTATCCTGCTCTGGACAGTTCCTAAAATGGACAGAGGTGTCAGCAGAAAGCACTGTATTCAGACTAAAAAGAACTACTCAACCTCCTCTGTAGTATACAGCAGCTGATAAGTACTGGAAGGATTCAGATTTTTTAATAGAAGTAATTTACAAATCTGTTTAACTTTCTGGCACCAAAAAATGTTTTCCACAGGAGTACCCCTATACGTTTTATAAGTCAGGGTACAATCACACTGCGTTCCTGCCCCCCATTCTGTGTTGTTATCTATGTTTAAAGATTTCCAGTGCTAAGAAATGTATCCCCGATCCTCCATAGGATAGGGGATAAATGTCTGATCGCAGGGGATCCGACCGATGGGACCCCCTGAGGTCTACTGTACGGGGCTGCTGGAGTGCGTTTTGTACCCAGCATGTTAGCTGGTTGAAACACACCCCCTCCATTAATCTCTATGGGAGAGGCGGAGACACAGGAACGCTAACTAACTTTGATGTCTACTCCTGGGGGGGGGGGGGGGGGAACTCTAGCTCTGATGTCTAGTCCTACTGGGGGGGGGGGGGGACTATAACTCTGCTGTCTACAACTACTGGGGGGAACCTTAACTCTGCTGCCTACACCTACTGGGGGGGACTCTAACTCTGCTGCTTACACCTACTGGGGGGACTCTAACTCTGCTGCTTAAACCTACTGGGGGGAACTCTAACTCTGCTGCCTACACCTACTGGGGGGTCTCTAACTCTGTTGCCTACACCTACTGGGGGGACTCTACTGTCTACACTTCTTTGGGGGGGACTCTAACTCTGCTGCTTACACCTACTGGGGGAACTCTAACTCTGCTGCCTACACCTACTTGTGGGAAGGGACTCTAACTCTGCTGCCCACACCTACTGGGGCAGGAAGGACTCTAACTCTGCTGTCTACATCTGCTGGGGGGGACCCTAACTCTGCTGCCTACACCTACTGGGGGGGGACTCTAACTCTGCTGCCTGCACCTACTAGGGGGGGGGGACTCTAACTCTGTCTACACCTACTGAGGGGGAAACATTGCTCTGATGTCTACACCTACAGGGGGGGGGGGGGACGACACACACGCTAACTCTGCTGCCTACACCTACTGGGGGGGACTCTAACTCTGCTGCTTATACCTACTGAGGGGGGGGGGGAATCTAAGTCTTCTGCCTACACTTACTTGAGGGACGGGACTCTTACTCTGCTGCTTACACCTACTGGGGGGTGGGGACTCAAACTCTGCTGCCTACACCTACTGGGGGGGGACCCTAACTCTGCGGTCTACACCTACTGGGGGGACCTTAACTCTGCTGCCTACACCTTCTGGGGGGGGGGCTCTAACTCTGCTGCCTGTGCCTACTAGGGGGGAACTCTAACTCTGCTGCCTACACCTACTGTGGGGGAACTCTAACTGCTTACTACACCTACTGTGGGGGAACTCTGCTGCCTACACCCACTGTGGGGGAACT
This sequence comes from Hyla sarda, assembly GCF_029499605.1. Classification (NCBI taxonomy): domain Eukaryota; kingdom Metazoa; phylum Chordata; class Amphibia; order Anura; family Hylidae; genus Hyla; species Hyla sarda. The sequence continues at coordinate 67,115,326 of NC_079192.1, forward strand.
CTGCAGCCTACACCACTGTGGGGGAACTCTGCTGCCTACACCCACTATGGGGGAATTCTGCTGCCCACACCTACTGGGGGGACCCTAACTCTGCTGCCCACACCTATTGGGGGGACCCTAACTCTGCTGCCTACACCTACTGGGGGGGGGACTCTAACCATGCTGCCTGCACTTACTAGGGGGGAACTCTAACTCTGCTGCCTACACCTACTGGGGCAGGGAGGACTCTAACTCTGCTGTCTACACCTACTGGGGGGAAACCATAACTCTGCTGTCTACACCTACTGGGGGGACACACCCTAACTCTGCTGCCTACACCTACTGGGGGGGGGGGGCTATAACTCTGCTGCTTACACCTACTGGGGGGGACGGGAATCTAACTCTTCTGCCTACACTTACTTGGGGGACGGGACTCTAACTCTGCTGCCTACACCTACTGGGGGGGACCCTAACTCTGCTGTCTATACCTACTGGGGGTAACCTTAACTCTGCTGCCTACACCTACTGGGGGGGCTCTAACTCTGCTGCCTGCACCTACTAGGGGGGGACTCTAACTCTGCTGCCTGCACCTACTGTGGGGGAACTCTAACTCTGCTTACTACACCTACTGTGGGGGAACTCTGCTGCCCACACCCACTGAGGGGGAACTCTGCTGCCTACACCACTGTGGGGAACTCTGCTGCCTACACCCACTATGGGGGAACTCTGCTGTGTACATCTACTGGGGAGGACTCTAACTCTGCTGCCCACACCTACTGGTGGGAACCCTAACTCTGCTGTCTACACCTACTGTGGGGGGGGACTCTAACTCTGCTGCCTGCACCTACTAGGGGGGGAACTCTAACTCTGCTGCCTACACCTACTGGGGCGGGGAGGACTCTAACTCTGCTGTCTACACCTACTAGGGGGGGAACTCTAACTCTGCTGCTTACACCTACTGGGGGGGATGCTAACTCTTCTGCTTACACCTACTGGGGGGGACTCTAACTCTGCTGTTTACACCTACTGGGGGGAACTCTAACTCTGCTGCCTACACCTACTTGGGGGGGGGCTCTAACTCTTCTGTCTACACCTACTTGGGGGGGACTCTAACTCTGCTGCTTACACCTGCTGGGGGAACTCTAACTCTGCTGCTTACACCTACTGGGTGGGGGGGGGGGGCTCTAACTCTGCTGTCTACACCTACTGGGGGGAACCTTAACTCTGTTGTCTACACCTACTGGGGGGGCCTAACTCTGCTGCCTACACCTACTGTGGGGAAACTCTAACTGCATACTACACCTTCTGTGGGGGAACTCTGCTGCCTACACCCACTATGGGGGAACTCTGCTGCCTACGCCTACTATGGAGGAACTCTGCTGCCTACACCTACTGGGGGGACTCTAATTCTGCTGCCTATACCTACTGGGGGGGGGGGACACTAACTCTGCTGCCTACACCTACTGGAGGAAACCCTAACTCTGCTGCCTACACCTACTGGGGCAGTGGAGACTCTAACTCTGCTGTCTCCACCTACTGGGGGGGGGACTCTAACTCTGCTGCTTACACCTACTGGGGGGAACTCTAACTCTGCTGCCTACACCTACCCGGCAGGGAGGGGAACCCTAACTCTGCTGCCTACACCTACTGGGGGGGACTCTAACTCTGCTGCCTGCACGTACTAGGGGGTAACTCTAACTCATTTTACTACGCCTACTGTGGGGGAACTCTGCTGCCTACATCTACTATGGGAGAACTCTGCTGCCTACACATACTGAGGGAGGGGCTCTAACTCTGCTGCCTACACCTACTGGGGGGAACACTAACTCTGCTGCCTACACCTACTGGAGGAAACCCTAACTCTGCTGCCTACACCTACTGGGATGGTGGGGACTCTAACTCTGCTGTCTACAGCTACTGGGGGATCCTAATTCTGCTGCCTACACCTACTGGGGGGACTCTAACTCTGCTGCCTGCACCTACTAGGGGGGAACTCTAACTCTGCTACCTACACAAACTGTGGGAGAACTCTGCTACCTACACCTACTGTGGGGGAACTCTGCTGCCTACACCACTGTGGGGAAACTCTGCTGCCTACACCCACTATGGGGAAACTTTGCTGCCTACACCTACTATGGGGGAACTCTACTGCCTACACCTACTGGGGGGGGACTCTAAGTCTGCTGCCTACACCTACTGGGGGGACACTAACTCTGCTGCCTACACCTACTGGGGGGAACTCTAACTCTGCTGCCTACACCTACCCGGCAGGGAGGGGAACCCTAACTCTGCTGCCTACACCTACTGGGGGGGACTCTAACTCTGCTGCCTGCACGTACTAGGGGGTAACTCTAACTCATTTTACTACGCCTACTGTGGGGGAACTCTGCTGCCTACATCTACTATGGGAGAACTCTGCTGCCTACACATACTGAGGGAGGGGCTCTAACTCTGCTGCCTACACCTACTGGGGGGAACACTAACTCTGCTGCCTACACCTACTGGAGGAAACCCTAACTCTGCTGCCTACACCTACTGGGATGGTGGGGACTCTAACTCTGCTGTCTACAGCTACTGGGGGATCCTAATTCTGCTGCCTACACCTACTGGGGGGACTCTAACTCTGCTGCCTGCACCTACTAGGGGGGAACTCTAACTCTGCTACCTACACAAACTGTGGGAGAACTCTGCTACCTACACCTACTGTGGGGGAACTCTGCTGCCTACACCACTGTGGGGAAACTCTGCTGCCTACACCCACTATGGGGAAACTTTGCTGCCTACACCTACTATGGGGGAACTCTACTGCCTACACCTACTGGGGGGGGACTCTAAGTCTGCTGCCTACACCTACTGGGGGGACACTAACTCTGCTGCCTACACCTACTGGGAGGGAACACTAACTCTGCTGCCTACACCTACTGGGGCGGGGAGGGGGACTCTAACTCTGCTGGCTACACCTACTGGGGTGGACTCTAACTCTGCTGCTTACATCTACTGGGGGGGGAACTCTAACTCTGCTGCATACACCTACTGGGGGGAACTCTAACTCTGCTGCTTACACCTACTGGGATGGAACTCTAACTCTGCTGCCTACACCTCCTTGGGGGGGGGGGGAAGGACTCTAACGCTGCTGTCTATGCCTACTTGGGGGGTACTCTAACTCTGCTCTATTGGGGGGGGACTCTGCTTACTACACCTACTGTGGGGGAACTCTGCTGCCTACACCTACTGTGGGGGAACTCTGCTGCCTACACCACTGTGGGGAAACTCTCCTGCCTACACCCACTATGGGGGAACTCTGCTGCCTACACGTACTATGGGGGGAACTCTTCTGCCTACACCTAATGTGAGGGTACTCTGCTGCCTACACCTAATCTGAGGGCTATCTTATATGTTCCTGCCTAGCTAATATGGGGACAAACTACTAAACTAATAGGAGGGCTACCTACTAACTACATAGGGGTTTTTCATAGTGCCCCTCCCAAGACTAGACTCTGGATCTGCCACTGAGTGGAGGGGGTGCTGGCTACCTACGTGACTAACTCCCCAGCTACCATTGTACCTGGATGCCTAACTAATTACCTACATATCTTGCTACCTACCTACATACCTGGATACGTAACTATGTACATACCTGGCCTTTATACATGGCTGCCTAAATACCTAGCTAGCAACCTACCTGGCTAGTCACCTACCTTCATATCAGGCCTCCTGATCTACCTACCTAGTTATTTACCTGGCTACCTACCTACCTGCCCTTTTACTGTGCAGGACACCAAGGAGGGCATTATTAAAGTTTGTGGGCCTATAGTTGGGAAGATTGTGTAGAGGAGGGGAAGGCACTGGAAAAATGCAGAGTCTAACATGTTTGTCCTGCAGATGTTAAGAGATTGACATGGCGGTCTTATCCGGACTTAGAAGAAAAGGAAAGAGGACGCCGCCGATCAGAAAAGGTATAATTGTGAGTCCCTAGATGTAACTGTAATGACTTATATGGTATACAGATCCTGTGTACAGCTATCTATCTATATATCTACCACCATATGTGTTACGCCGAGCGCTCCGGGTCCCCGCTCCTCCCCGGAGCGCTCGCTACACTCTCTCCGCTGCAGCGCTCCGGTCAGATCCACTGACCCGGGGCGCTGCGATTCTGCTGCCAGCCGGGATGCGATTCGCGATGCGGGTAGCGCCCGCTCGCGATGCGCACCCCGGCTCCCGTACCTGACTCGCTCTCCCTCGGTCCTGTCCCGGCGCGCGCGGCCCCGCTCCCTAGGGCGCGCGCGCGCCGGGTCTTTGCGATTTAAAGGGCCACTGCGCCGCTGATTGGCGCAGTGATTCCAATTAGTGTCTTCACCTGTGCACTTCCCTATATCACCTCACTTCCCCTGCACTTCCCTGCCGGATCTTGTTGCCATTGTGCCAGTGAAAGCGTTCCTTGTATGTTCCTAGCCTGTGTTCCAGACCTCCTGCCGTTGCCCCTGACTACGATCCTTGCTGCCTGCCCCGACCTTCTGCTACGTCCGACCTTGCTTCTGTCTACTCCCTTGTACCGCGCCTATCTTCAGCAGCCAGAGAGGTTGAGCCGTTGCTAGTGGATACGACCTGGTCACTACCGCCGCAGCAAGACCATCCCGCTTTGCGGCGGGCTCTGGTGAAAACCAGTAGTGACTTAGAACCGATCCACTAGCACGGTCCACGCCAATCCCTCTCTGGCACAGAGGATCCACTACCCGCCAGCCGGCATCGTGACAATATGGTCCTGCATATAATCATCTATATTGTATACAGATTCTGTATAGTATACTGGTCTGTGTATAGTGGTTTTATTAAATACAGTATTATACAGTTATTGTGTGGTGGTATATATTTACTCCTTATATACTGGTATTATTGATCATGGAAAATTATTTTACCTACCTTAAAGTGTTTCTTATATATAAAATTTTGTTTATTTTTTGTGTAGGGGTGGTGGAGGGATTTGGGTAGAACAGGGGCAGAAGTGTGTCCAGCAGCAGAGCATCGCAGGGGGTCCTTACTTTTTCTGGGCCGGGGGCCCTAAGTGTTGTCAGTCCGCTCCTGCACGTCAGGGTTGTCCGTTATCCTCCCCGATCTTCGCATTGTGCATTGAGCTTCTTGCCTCCATGATCCAGGGGGATCCAAATATTTCGGGCATCTTTCTTCATGATAGGGAATTTAAGATTTGCCTGTTTGCAGATGATGTTTTGTTTACCCTCTCAAGTGCTTTGCTTTCTCTTCCTAGTCTATAGGGTTCTTCACGCTTATGGTGTAGTCTCTTGCTATAAGGTGAATCTCTCCAAAACTGAGGCTCTTCCCTTGAACTTACCTCTGTCCTTAACTACTCTCCTGCATGCTAATTACTCTTTTAAGTGGTCTTCTTCAGCAATTAAGTATTTGGGGGGTTTCCATCACCTTGCACTATTCCTTGCTCTATCCTACTAACTTCCTTCCCCTTTTGTGTGAACTTAGGGCTCTTATGAAGAAGTGGCGGCCTCAGTATATATATAGTTTTTGGGTGTATTGCGGCGGTTAAAATGACGATTCTTCACAAGCTGCTGTATTTTTTTGAGACGCTGCCGGTTCGTGTCCCTTTGTCCGCCCTTCGTTCTTTTCGGTTGGCCATTTTTCGTTTTATCTGGGATGGTAAGAGGCATCGTCTCCCTATGTTGGTTATGTTGGCTAGTAGATCGTGGGGGTTTAGTGGTTCCTGATGTGCCAAATACTACAGGGCTGCTCACTTGCACCATCTTACGGCGTGGTCCTCCTACCATGCATACAGTCACTGGATGGAACTGGAGAAGCTCTCGTTAGCCCCGATGCATCCCAATGCCCTCATCTGGTGTGTTTCTTTGCCTGCTGTTTCCTTGTCTCCCTTGTTGGGTCCCATGTCTTTTTCTAAGAATGCTCTAGGAAGTTTAAACTGTTTTCTTCCCTTTCTCCTATGAGGTCTTTTCTCTATCATCCTGATTTTCCTCCTGGCTTGTTCTCTGTTATGGTGCGGGAATGGGGTTCCCAGGGCCTCTTTTGTTGGGCAGATGTAGTTGACCCTCTCTCTCACTTCTGTCCTTTGATCAGCTGGTCTCTCGCTGGGAACTCCCTTCCTCTGAGTGGTTTCACTATTTGCAATTATGGCATTTCATGTCTACCATGCTTGGTTCCGTGGTGACCTCCCAACCTACTAGCTTTGAGCAATTATGTCGTAGTGGACCTCAGTCGAGGGGACTTCTTTCTGATATCTACTCCCTTTTTCTTCATCCCCCAAATAGTGATCCTCCCTCGCACCATTATATGGGTCGCTGGGAGGCTGCATTAAACACTACTATTTCCCTATCTCAATGGCGTGTCACCTGGGAGCGGACATCCAAGATCCAAAGAAACCCAATACAAAATCCTTATGGGGTGGTATCATACCCCGGAGTTGCTGAATAAACTGAACCCTGATTTCACCCCCCCCAGTGCTGACGCTGTGGGTTTGGACTGGGATTGATTTTTCACATTTTCTGGTCCTGCCCACTTATAGTGGACTACTGGAAAATGGTTCAATGTTTGCTGAAGAGGTTTTGGGTGTTTCTGTTCCCTTGGACCCCCTTATTTACCTTTTACACTTATCCTATCGTGCCCTGCCCAAGAAACCCTTTCAACTTTTCATGCATAGTGCCTTAGCCGCTAAGACCTTTATTGCCAAGTGTTGGAAGAGACCTCTCTCTCCTTCTGAGACCGATTAATTGGCACGTATACATGAGATCTGTTCTCTGGAATCTCTCACGGCCTCTTTAAATAATTCTGTCCCCTTGTTTCTCTCTGTCTGGGATCCATGGGACCGTTTCTCTGACCGACAGCCTCCTTGATCTCTCTTGTTTCTATCTCCCTTCCTTCTTCCCTTCTTTTCTTTACTTTCTCTTTCCCCTCCCGGTTGTGGACAGTTTTTTTGTTAATTGTTGTGGTCCCTTTTTGTAACTCCACCCCCCCCCATGCCTCCCTTTGTTTGTGGCCCCTAGGGCTAGTATATCTATGTTTACTACCTGATTGCAGTATTCCTGCTACTGGTATTTTAAGCTTTTGGCTTCATGCCATTTTCATGCTTTATCCCTTGTGAAGGGTCATTATATTGCTAGGTTAACCATGTTGGCCTGATGTGGCTTTTCTTTTGCTCAATTATATATCATTTTATTACTTGTACTAGAGTCCCTGACCCTTTTTGATGTATTTTACATGCTTTTATCTTTTGCCTGTTTTGTAAATTTAAAACCTATCACAGAACACCAAACACAGTACTAATATATTGAATAAGACAAATCTTTATTAAATTCACAAATAAAATAAAAAACATGATTAAAAAGGATCAGCAAAAATCTGAAAAAGTGTGCAATGGTCATCACAATATCATGTGCCCTACCATATGATACTGTATACTAGTATACTAAATGAACAGCCATAAATACATGTAAAGGAAGAAACTATATACCGGTATATACAGTGCAAAACTGATGCAAACATAAACGTGATACAGCAACTGTCTAAAGATTGGTGTGACTTAGTTGGTATAACAGGGGAGAGAGGTAAAGGAGGAAAAGGGGATATAATCACCCAGTCCTCCATAAGTACCATGCTGTCCCCTGACTTTCAATAAAGACAAAAGAGAAAAGACCACACTTAGTCACTAACAATACAAAAGACCGGCTGGTGTACTCACATGTGATGGACCCGCACTACCCCTACGCTGTTTCGCAATCTCACTTCATCAGGGAGTGTCCACTCAGTATGACATGCAGATTACAGGCCACGCTATTAGAATCACTGCCACAGAGTCTGGATGTGGCAGCAGGGTCGGGAGACCATATGGCGTCACAATTGAAGAGATTAAAGAGATTTTTGAGATGTCAATTGAAAAGTTTAAAGAGATTAACGAGTTTAATGTGCCACCAGCAGCATGAGATCATATGGTGGCACAATGACACAGTCTGGAGGCGGCGGCAGCCTATGTAGGCCGCAGAGGGGCACAATGACAGAGCCTGGAGGTGGCAGCAGCATGACAAGACCATAGGGAGGCACAATGACAGAGCCTGGAGGTGGCAGCAGCAGCATCAGGACTCCTGAAAGTGACCCCGTGACAGAGTGGGGCGGAGGGTGGCAATACCAGTACCCGCTTACTAGGGTGGGTGAAAGAAGGAGCACTTGGCATCAGATGTGTGGCATCAGGCGGGTGGCAGGATCAGAATAGTAGCTGAGGCAGATAGGCAGAAGTCTCTTTTGTCAAAGTGTTGGTGTGGAACCATGTATAATCTAGTCTGATGTATCAGGCATTGGTGGGTGGAAATCTTGGCTGATCCAAGCCTGATTCATCTTGACAAAGGTCAGTCTCTCCACATTTTTGATGGACAGGCGAGTTCTCCTAGGGGTTACTATTGCCCCCGCCGCACTAAACACCCGCTCTGATGCCACACTACTGGCCGGGCAGGACAGCTTTTCCATGGCAAACTCTTTTAGTTGCGGCCACAAATCCAGTTTGGCTACCCAGAAGTCAAGCGGATCTGCAATGTGGGTTGGCAGGGTTATGTCCAAGTATGCCACCACATGCTGGTTCAGGACCTGCTCAAGGTCTACCTGCTGCTGATGATTGTTTGCTTCACTCTGCGGGTGAAGAAAGCTACTCATCGGCAACTGTAGACTCAGGCTACTGCTGATGGAGCTGTTACTGCTCCTGCCTCCCCACCCCTCCCTAGCAGCCATGGCAGTGGAACATGAGCGCAGAGGGCCCCCCCCCCCCCCGTCAGACCTGCGAGAGGATGGATGATGGCATAGATAGGCATCGGCCAACTGACTAAATAGGATGTCTCTGTAGTCGGTCAGTTTGTCCTCCCTCTCAGTGGGGGTAAAAAAGGCCTCCAATTTGTGCCGGTAGCGAGGGTCCAACAAGGTGCATGCAAAGTTTCCTTCCCATTGTTAGGATGTCTTGCAAATGGGGGGGAACACTTCAGGAACCGCTTCACAACCAGATTGAACACATGTGCCATGAAGGGCGCATGGCTCAGCCTTCCCAGTCATAGCGCATGCAAGATGTTCTTCCCGTTGTCAGTCACCATGGTTCCCATTTACAGTTTTTGTAGAGTAAGCCATACTCTGATTTCTTTTTGAATTACTTTTAGCAGTTCCTCCCCTGTGTGACTCTTTTCGCCAAGGCAAACCATGTGAAGAACAGCGTGACACCACCGTGCCCTGCACACATGGTATGCTGAAGGGCCACTGGGACTTGTCTGGGCAGTGGAGGCTGAGGACATGGTGGAGGATGAGGAGGTGGAGTCGCACACTGTTACAGGACCAACGGCCTGAGAGCATGGAGGAGGAAGCAGTGTGACCTGTCCAAGTTGGTGTTGTGACTGTGCAGGAAGCACAGGACTGGCCCACCTTCCGTTCTACATGTTTGTGCAGGGCTGGTACTGCCTTTTTCAAAAATAAATTATGGCTTGGGACTCTTCACCTTGGCTCGGCATAAGCCATCGGTTCTCTGAAAGGTGCAGAGTCCACAACTTGAAAAGGGAGGGACTGCAGCACCAGAAACTTGGACAGGAGCACAATCAGCTTCTGCACCGTTGGATGAGTGGGTGCATACTGCTGTGTCTTGGAAATCGCTTCGGTGATGGTTTGCTGCCGGAATGAATGAAAAGAAGTAGGAGGAGCAGGAGCATCTGGACCAAAAGAAGATGGGAATAACAGACAGCTCCCTTCGGCTGAGGTGGTGGAGCCTTGGCTGGCTGAAAAAGGGAGCGGCATGCCACTGGGTGATGCATCGCTGCTGCAGCAGGCTGGACCACCAAATCAGAGCCACGGTTCTCCCAGGCCGCTTTATGGTGACGTTGCATATGTTGACTCAGGACCATGGTGCCAACATTGGGACCCTGGCCACACTTCACCTTCTGCTGACATATCTTACATGTGGCCAGGTTAACCTCCTCCGACTACTTGACAAAAAACTGCCACACCCCCGAGTAGCTGATTTCCCCCCCAACAGTCCTCACTGACCGACTGCTACTGCCACAGACTCCAGGAACCCCTGCTCCCCTACCTCCCGGGCAGGTAGCCTGCCGCGAAACAGGTGGTCTACCCTGGGCATGTTTGGCTCCAGACTTCCCACTGCTGCCACCCTGCTGACTCCCAACCATGCTACCACCTTGCTGGCTCAGCTGCTGCCTCATGGGCAACCTGCCACCCTCTTCTGATGATGATGAATTCCCTTCTGCACCAGGCTCCCAAGTGCGATCGGCTTCATCATCATTGAGTTGTGTCTGCACGTCACTGATGTTCTCCTCAAGTTCCTCAACGGTGTCGGTTTCAGGAGCCTGAATGCTCTCAACACTCGCTCACAACACCACCTCCCACTCCACTCTCCTCATCACTACTTGCCCGCCTAGCGGAGGAAGCGTCGGATGTCTCCTCCACATCTTGGTTGGGCAGTATCAGCTGACTGTCCTCTAGTTGATCGTCCTCGCTGTATAGTGGAGCTGAGCCCACAGCATACAATACTTCTCTGTATGAGGGAACAGCATAGGACAGAGGCAGTTGGAGGACAGGAACTGCTCCTGGGCCATGTCAATGGAGGATTGAGTCTGAGGAACCCACCGACTGTTGACTGGGGGTGTCGGATCTCACTTGGGATGAAGTGGTTGACCAAGTTAACCAATCAATGGCGGCTGCTGGGTTGTTGGGCGAGACACGACCGCTAGCTGACTCCGGGAGCTCAGACCTCTCGCTGCCACTCCTGCTGCCATGCACCCCTACTCTGCTGTGACCTCTGCCTGTGCCTGATAAATTTGTGCATGGCCTGGCACTTCTCTGACTGATCTACTTGTAGAACAGTGATGTGCGTATATATTTTACTTTTTATAGAGCAATATGCCCCTATACGGCTGCAACAGAAACTTGCAGAAAACTCAATGTCTGTATATAGATCCCTGCTTTTACCACTATAGGCCACTATACGCTTGAAACAGAAAATACGTACAACAGCAGAGTGCATATATATTTCACTTTTTTTGAGTAATACGCCCCAGTACGGTTGCACCAGAAATAAGCGTAACAATCTAGTGCGTAAGTCTTTTAGTGCTTTTTCACTTACTGCCCCCGAATTAGTTTTAACCAGGAAAAAAACTAGAACTGCTGAGTGTGTATATTTTATTTGACTTATTTCACAGTAATACACCCCAGTACGTTTGCAACAGTATACTCTCTCTCTGAACTGTCCCTGCCTGCACTATGGTTGCTTGCAGTCTTTGAATGGGGATTTCTCCCAGTTCTGAACTCAAAGACTATGAAACAACTTCTAAACTCTCCCTGCCTGCCTGCAGTGATGCGGGCTTGAGGTCAGTGGATTTCCCCTGTGCTGATCTGTATTGTCAGTAATGCTGATTAGTGACCACACAGTGTCTGCTCTCTCTCTAGCCAGACCGAATGCGGGCTTAAGGTGAATGGATATGCCACTGTAAAGATCTGTATTGTAGGTAATGGGAAATGCCCGTCTTCAGCAATGGCTGCCAAATATATAGTGCTGTGACATCACAGGGCTGGCTGGCTGCTGATAGGCTGCATACCGCCATGTGATTCAGGGTGATCCCGCCTTGCTCCATGTCCTCACACATGTAGCCGCCATTTTAGCCCCTCGGCCCACACAAAATGTAGTGAATAAAGCGATTTGTTACCACGAAGCGCAAGGAAATTCGGATTTGTTCAGAATTGAATTTTTCATGAAATTCAGAACGAATTCGACTTTGTCAGCTTCGATTTGCTCATCTCTACTGCAGCCTTATTCAATCATAGCTCATCTCACACACTGAACTGCTCTGGGCTGTGTGTAGCAGAGTGAGAGAGGAAGTTCTCCGCTGTATGGCTTCAGATGATGTCACGCCTGCTGGGGAACGCCTCTTCTCAGTCTGTGAATCTGACTGAGCAGAAAATACAAAGCAATATCAAGGTAAAAAAATAATAAAAATAAAAGCAGGGGGTGGTTTATATTGATGGGGGCAGTGAACTGGGAGGATTATAAAATGTAACAAGATCATGAGAGGTACTCTTTAACTTTATGGAGCCAGTTAATTTTCCACCAGAGTACCCCTTTTAACCCCTTAAGGACTCATGGTTTTTCCGTTTTTGCACTTTAGTTTTTTCCTCCTTACCTTTTAAAAATCATAACCCTTTAAATTTTCCACCTAAAAATCCATATTATGGCTTATTTTTTGCGTCGCCAATTCTACTTTGCAGTGACATTAGTCATTTTACCCAAAAATGCATGGCAAAACGGAAAAAAAAATCATTGTGCGACAAAATCGAAAAAAAAACGCCATTTTGTCATTTTTGGGGGCTTCCGTTTCTACGCAGTGCATATTTCGGTAAAAATTACACCTTATCATTATTCTGTAGGTCCATACGGTTAAAATGATATCCTACTTATATAGGTTTGATTTTGTCGCACTTCTGGAAAAAATCATAACTACATGCAGGAAAATTTATACGTTTAAAAATGTCATCTTCTGACCCCTATAACTTTTTTATTTTTCCACGTACAGGGTGGTATGAGGACTCATTTTTTGTGCCGTGATCTGAAGTTTTTATCGGTATGATTTTTGTTTTGATCTGACTTTTTGATCACTTTTTATTCATTTTTTTAATGGTATAAAAAGTGACCAAAATACGCTTTTTTGGACTTTGGAATTTTTTTGCGCGTACGCCATTGACCGTGCTGTTTAATTAATGATATATTTTTATAGTTCGGACATTTACGCACGCGGCGATACCACATATGTTTAATTTTTATTTTTTTTACACTGTTTTATTTTTTTTATGGGAAAAGGAGGGTGATTCAAACTTTTATTAGGGAAGGGGTTAAATGACCTTTATTAACACTTTTTTTTAACTTTTTTTTTGCTGTGTTATAGGTCCCATAGGGACCTATAACACTGCACACACTGATCTCTCATCCTGATCACTGGCGTGTATTAACACGCCTGTGATCAGCATTATCGGCGCTTGACTGCTCCTGCCTGGATCTCAGGCACGGAGCAGTCATTCGCCGATCGGACACCGAGGAGGCAGGTAAGGGCCCTCCCGGTGTCCGGTCAGCTGTTCGGGACGCTGCAATTTCACCGCGGCGGTCCCGAACAGCCCGACTGAGCAGCTGGGTCACTTTCAGTTTCACTTTAGAAGCGGCGGTCAGCTTTGACCGCCGCTTCTAAAGGGTTAATACCGCACATCGCCGCGATCGGCGATGTGTGGTATTAGCCGCGGGTCCCGGCCGTTGATGAGCGCCGGGACCGACGCGATATGATGCAGGATCGCGGCGCGATCCCGCTTCATATCGCGGGAGCCGGCGCAGGACGTAAATATACGTCCTGCGTCGTTAAGGGGTTAATAAGGAGATAAAAAAAAGTACATGTCAGGGTACGATCACACTGTCTTCCTGTTCCCGTCAATCGTATCCATCGGCACCCTGACAAAAATGGGATGCTGGCGTATACTGTTAACAGGAGCAGCAGACTGCATTCACTTCAATGGCTGAACAGAGTCACCCCTAGTGACTTTGTTGAGGGCATATTTGCTTTTTTAAGCAAACTCATAGAGGGGGCTATTGCGCTTTTGAAATAGTGCAAACATCTGGAAAGGACTCACTAGGTGACTCCCTTTGGCCATGGAAGTGAATGGGGTCTGCTGCTCCTGTTGCTAACAGTTTTTCGGCGGGATGCTGACTGATACAATTAACATGGGTAGGAGTGCAAGGTGAGGATTCTGCTGTATACCATGGAGCAAAATTAAATGGTATACAACAGTTAAACTTAAACATAAAGGGGAGATTTATTATCTGCACTTTTTTGGTGCGACATTGTGCACGTGTTCTGCGCAATTTATGAGCTGGCCAGAATTTACTATGCGTGATACACCTTGTAATAAATTCCAACTAATCGTAATGTGTAGCATTACATCGCCGCTTATTGCCCAAAGCTGGGCACCTGGCGTGCGTACTACACCTTCCAGGAAAAAACTATTGTAAAAGATTGGTAAAGGTACAAATTAACTCTAAAATTGCAGACACATGCAATAGGTCAATGAAAGATAGAAACACAGTTTTAACCCAAGGTGGCAGATTATCTTTCTTGGATTGTTCAATGAGATGTGAGGGCATGCAATGCAACATCCCTCCTCCTCAGTGAACTTCATGCAGTGTGAGCAACATAAAAAAGGGAATTAGGAGCCATACAAGGATAAAAAAAAAACAGGCTTTAAAGAGTACCTGTCATGATCTTGTTAAATTTTATAATCCTCCCAGTTCACTGCCCCCATCATGATAAACCACCCCCTGCCTTTATTTTTATAATTTTTTTGTTTTCTACCTTGATATTGCTCTGCATTTTCTGCTCAGTCTCAGTTAGATTGACAGATTGGGAAGGGACATTACCCAGCAGGCGTGACATCATTTAAAGCCATACAGAGAAGAACTTCCTCCCTCCGCTACACACAGCCAATAGCAGTTCAGTGTGTGAGATGAGCTATGATTTGCTAAGGCTGCACCCCAGCAGGAGTCCAAAGTCTGTGCAAAAGATGGGGGAAATGTGCTCTGGACAAGTAGGGAGACACCTAGTGGCAGTTTTTTTAAACACAAAACATAGAAAACTTCATTTTTCTTAAACAAAGTACATTAGAAAGATTTTTTTTATTTACCATAAGTAGGTGCAATAGCAAAAATGTTTTAACATGCATACAGGATTAGCACCAGTTAAAGAGCAAGCCTAGAGCAATTATTTGTTTCTTATGTCAGGTACACTTTGTTGTCCCTAAAAAAAAAAAGTTTACTTAACATATCTATAGACCCCCAAATACCTGTTGAAGGTGTTTAGTTCTTCCTGGTAATAATCTCCCTTTAGTATTTGGGCATTTTAGCCCCAGGTAATTGCAGATTATAGCTGCATTATATTTCGTGTTTTGTCTGGCTTTGGTGGGGTCACAGGGTCCTGTTCCCCAGAGGAACATTGTACAAATCGTCACACTTTCTCGGCCGGCTTGTCTTCTTCCTATAGTGCATTATGGTGCCATTCCTTCCCCCAGTTAATTTATGCTCACATACCCAGCCATCCTCATGTTGTAAAAGAAAACTTGATTCACCAGACCTGACGGCCTTCTTTCATTGTCCCATAGTCCAATAGTGATGTTTAAAACCTCCCTGTGCTTTCAGGGGTAGATATGGGCTTTCTGACCGGACTGCTTTCTGTTGAAATCAGCAATAACTTTTTCAGTCATTTGGAGTGTTGAGCGCGAATATTCTAAATGCCAATTTTTACTGCAAATATCGGCACTTCACGATTTCGCAAATATTTAGAATATAGCGCTATATAGTCGTTATGACGTATGATGTGTACTGTGTAAAAAAGTTATAATCCCTCCCTGCTTCCAGCTTGTGGTCCAAAGAAGGCTCCAAATTTATTTACTGTGTGAGTCGGTGTGGAGTGTGAATATTTCGGATATGCGAATATGTGAATATTCCCAAATATCAGTACTTCCAGAGGACACTAATCCCTCCCTTCTTTTAGCTTGTGGGCCAATGAGAAGGATGCAAATACAGTTTTCAGAGGTTAGCAACATCCCTAGCAACCAATAGGAAAGTTGCCCACAGATAGTTAGTTGGAAGATATAATCGCGCATGTGCACCATGCAAGTTTCATTATGTTCTCCGCAATATAATAAAAAATGAACGAATATGCAAATTTTGCAAACATAGGACGAATATTCATCCATATCTTCGCAAAATATCGCAAATTTGAATATGGCCCCTGCCGCTCATCACTGGTCATTTGTGGTATGGTAGCTCCTTTGTGGGTTTGGAGCAGACAAGTTAGCTTTTGCTCCTCACATATAATGGATGATCCAGGCGAAGGAAATCCATAGCATTTCCAAAACGCGTCGATGATCAGCTTTGTGGACCAGGGAGCATCCATAATGACGTCACTATTCATCGCCCATCACACCGAGCGACTTACAGAGTGGACGCAGTCTGGTCAAGGCACTACCGCTCTCCCACTGCCCGTCCATAGCCGGAGGATCCCAGAACTACCCAGGGGGAAAAAACACCGGAGCAGCTCACCAACGCCGAGGGAGTAGAAGGTACCCCCTATTCACAGGAACAGGTCCGCCGTACCCAGCTTATGCCACTTACACGTAACATACCACATATTACTGTTACTTGCAGTGCTGGAGTACCCCAGAAACGGCCCACTGTACTGAAAGTCTAACACCTCACAGCGTATATCCACACAATACTGTGTATTCCTAATCGTCAGGTACTACTAGTGTCTTAACAGAACCATACATCTTGAATACTTGAGTAATTCACTACCTTCTTTTACTTAATATCCACTATTTGATTCCTTTCCCAGTTTTCCAGTTTTACACTCACCGCAGCAACAGCCTGTCCAAGCATTCATTCATAACTCACATAACATTTATCAGGTAGGTTCTCTGTAGAGATGAGCGAACTTACAGTAAATTCGATTCGTCACGAACTTCTCGGCTCGGCAGTTGATACGTTTTCCTGCATAAATTAGTTCAGCTTTCCGGTGCTCCGGTGGGCTGGAAAAGGTGGATACAGTCCTAAGAGACTCTTTCCTAGGAATGTATCCACCTTTTCCAGCCCACCGAAGCACCTGAAGGCTGAATTAATTTACGCAGGAAAAGTCATCAACTGCCGAGCCGAGAAGTTTGTGACGAATCAAATTTACTGTAAGTTCGCTCATCTCTAGTTCTCTGCATTCTGTGATTTTTATATCAGGTTCATTCTATTTCCACTTATTTATTGCTATCTTGTCCACTCAGCGCATACTCCCATTGTATTTTTAGTTTTCATTCATTGTTGTGTACGATACACGGGGAAAGCGTACGAGAGTACATCAGCAGAGTAGGCACGTTCTCACACCCTCCAGCACTTGTGTATATCCATTCAAATGTATGAATCAATTGGGACCTATAGACACAGTTGGGAAAATGGAATTATGTCATACCACAACCAAGCACTAGGTGGCTCTTCACACATTACTCCATACACTACAGCGAACCTGTCATCAATGCAGCCTAAAAAAGGGACGGGGCTCCCTTATTACAATGACCCTTATTACAATTATCCTTATTACAATGACCCTTATTACAATTATCCTTATTACAATGACCCTTATTATAATGACGTATGAATTACTCTGAAACACGGTGGCCTTTTATAGGAATCACAGCTATAACACCAGCTGGGAAAGGGGCTCAGAGTCATCGGGCCAGTACCTGGTTCCTTCTCCCCACCCCCCACCATCCCTGATCAATAGATCTCTCCCTAATTGCATATTTTGATTAAGCAGCATGAAACTGATGACAGAGAAAGAGATTTACCTTGTTTGACTTTCATTTCTTTTTTTATAAACTCATATAACACAGTTGGCAACTACATGGGGCTTTTTCTACCTACAAGGGGCTGCTACTACCTACAGGGAGGGGGGGGGGGCTGCTACAACCTATAAGAGGGTGGAGGACTGCTACTACTTACATGGGATTGCAACTACCTACAGGGGGGCTGCTACAACCTAGAAGAGGGTGGGGGTTGCTACTACTTACATGGGACTGCAACTACCTACAGGGGGGCTGCTACAACATACAGGGGGCTGTTACAACATACAGGGGGCTGCTACTTCCTACAGGGAGGCTGCTACTTCATACTGGGGACTGCTGCTACTACAGGGGGTGCCTACCTACAAGAGGATGCTACTACCTGCAGGAGGGGCTGCTACTACCTACAGGGGCAGCTGCTACTACCTACAGGGACTGTTACAACATACAGGGGGCCGCTACTTCATACTAGGGAATGCTGCGGCTCCTACTACCTACAAGGAGGCTGCTACTATATACAGGGGGGCTGCTACTATATACAGGGGGGCTGCTACTGGTGTGACATGTATGTATATTTTTACTTTGTGATTATTAACTAATACATTTTATATTATTATGTAGTCACAAAATGCACAAAAAATAAATACTACTACCTACATGTATTTCTTAATTTTAATTTTTTTGCATGTGCATGTCTTGCGGCTCTTAAACATCTGCAATCTGTTGAATGTGGCTCTTATGTTGAGCAAGTTTGGCCACCCAACAATCTGTATCTTGTTCAGACTTTTTCTTTTTTTACACTTAACCTATGTTCTTACTCAAGTTTTTGGGCACTTTAATATTGTAATTATTGGCCACTTGAAACATTACCACCCAGTGTATGTACCCAGCCTAAAGCTATGATGATAAAGAACAGTTTTTAGATGTATTTCTCCAGAATGTGAAAAATCTTCAAGAACTATATAATAGGTGATGAAAATATTTGATAGCCTACTGACGGCTGCACTGAACTGAACTTCAACAACAGAGGGAGACATGTGACATGTGAGCGGGTACACATCTATCATTTGCTGGCAGCACTGGAATGTAGATGAGAAGAGTTTTTCATTCATTTATTACATTATTAAATTTTTTAGTTGTTTATTGGGGGTAGGTCCCTGGCTGACTCTCTATGGGGACACCCTCTGGCTGACATTATTTTTAGGGGTAGCTTTTTGAATGACACTGTATGGGGGCACCCTCTATGGGACACTATTGGTGGGGTAGCTCTCTGGATAAAATTATTTAAGGAGTAGATGACACTTTGTGGGGTGATATCTGCATGACACCACTTGGGGTAGACACTTTATGGGGGAACTCTTTGGATGACACTATTTGGGGTAGCTCTCTGATTGACATTTTATGGGGGTAGCTCTATGGATGACACTTTATGGGGGAACTCTCTGGATAACATTATTTGGGGGCGCTCTCTGGATGACTTTATGGGGCACATGCTGGATGATACTATTTGTGGGTAGCTCTCTGGATAACACTATTTGGGATAGCTCTCTGGGTGACACTTTATAGGGGTAGCTCTATGGATGAAACCTTATGGGGGAACTCTCTGGATAACACTATTTGGGGTCGCTCTCTGGATGACTCTTTATGGCGCACATTCTGGATGACACTATTTGGGATAGCTCTCTGGGTGACACTTTATAGGGGTAGCTCTCTGGAAGACACTATTTGGGGCACTCTCTATATAACACTATTTGGGGTAGCTCTCTGGATGACTCTTTATGGCGCACATTCTGGATGACACTATTTGGGATAGCTCTCTGGGTGACACTTTATAGGGGTAGCTCTCTGGAAGACACTATTTGGGGGCACTCTCTATATAACACTATTTGGGGTAGCTCTCTGGATGACACTTATTGTGGGTAGCTCTCCAGATGTAACTTTGTGGGGGCACTCTCTAGATGACACTATTTGTGGAGTAGACCTCTGGATGACACTTTCTGGTGATATCTGGATGACACTATTTGGGGTAGCTCTCTGGGTGACACTTTATGGGGCTAGCTCTATGGATGACAATTTATGGGGGAACTCTCTGGATGACACTATTTGGGGCCGCTCTCTGGATGATTCTTTATGGGGCACATTCTGAATGATATTATTTGTGGGTAGCTCTCTGGATGACACTATTTGGGGTAGCTCTCTGGATGACACTATTTGGGGTAGCTCTCTGGATGACACTAATTGTGGGTAGCTCTCCAGATGGAACTTTGTGTGGGGCACTCTCAATTTGTGGAGTAGACCTCTGGATGACACTTTATTGGGGCAATACCTGGATAACACTATTTGGGGTAGCTCTCTGGGTGATACTTTATGGGGGTAGCTCTATGGATGACACTTTATGGGGGAACTCTCTGGATGACACTATTTGGGGTAGCTCTCTGATTGACATTTTATGGGGGTAGCTTTGGGTGACACTTTATTGGGGTAACTCTCTGGATGACACTTTAGGGGGCGCAATCTCTGGATGTCATTATTTGTGGGTAGTAGTGCTGTAGATTACACTTTATGGGGAGGTCTCTGGATGACATTGGGGTAGCTCTTTAAAGGCCACTTTATGGGGGCACTTTCTGGATGAC
The DNA here is from genome assembly GCF_029499605.1 of Hyla sarda. NCBI lineage: Eukaryota > Metazoa > Chordata > Amphibia > Anura > Hylidae > Hyla > Hyla sarda. The sequence goes on from NC_079192.1 coordinate 67,135,362, forward strand.
ACTATATGTGGGTTAGCTCTCTGGATGACACTTCTGTAAGGGACTGGTAATGAAGGGGTTCTATCATGACAATCTATGGCAAATACTCTTTATGGGGGCACCTGTCATTATTAGGGGTGATCCCCATGAATGGTAGTATCTCATAAAGTGCCACAGTATGAGAAGCGTTTCCCGACTACACCCTCCTCATCCCCCATACACTGAATACAGGTAAACACGTGTTACACAACCACATACTTCACAAGTACCAGCCAGCGCTCTGTATCGGCTCCGCCTCTTCTGAGCAAACCGGCCAATCAGAACACGATCTGATTTCCCTAACGAGGCTTGGAACGCTGCCCGAGCCAGACAGGAAGTGTGCGCATGCGCGTTGAGTGTTACACGGTGGTGCCTTAGTGGCACTTTTTTTGGGAGAGGAGTTGTAACCTGGCAGCGATGGAGCGAGGAAGAGGAGCAGGTAACGGGGAATGTGTGCAGAGGGGGCAGTGCACCCATAGACAGGATGTGGGCACAAGAGAGCTGTCTGTGTGGGTGCAGGATTCAAGGGGTACACATAGATATTAAAATAAGCATATAACATTATTGGACATGAAATGCAACTGTAAAGCAGTGGTCTCCAACCTGTGGCTCTCCAGGTGTTGCAAAACTACAACTCCCAGCATGCCCGGACAGCCGTTGGCTGTCCGGGCATGCTGGGAGTTGTAGTTTTGCAACACCTGGAGAGCACTGCAGTAAAGTGCGTATAAATACGTCGGTAGTAGACCTATCTGACTCAAGGAAAGCAGTGTGACAACAATTATGGCCGCCCTGACGGCTCCTGCAGCTATTCCTACATCTTGCACCGTTGCGTTGCGGAGCTGGAATAGGAGGTATAAGTCTTTGTTCACACGATGTAGTGTTTTATGCATATTCTGCATGGGAACTGTGAACGACTATAGTGCTACGCGCTATCTGTATGTATTTTGTGCATAAAATGCGCTGTAGAGCAGTGTTTTCCCAACCAGGGTGCCTCCAGCTTTTGCAAAATTACAACTCTCAGCATTCCAGGAGAGCTGTTGGTTGTAGTTTTGCTATAGGGATCATCTGTATCCACACCCTGGCCGTAGAGCACCGTTTCCCAACCATAGTGCCTCCAGCTGTTGCACAACTACTACTCCCAGCATGGCCGGACAGCCAAGGGCTTAGGCGTACGTTCACACTGAGCACTTTATGGGGGTAGCTCTCTGGATGACCCTTTAGGGGGCGCAATCTCTGGATGTCACTATTTGTGGGTAGCACTGTAGATGCCACTTTATGGGGAAAGTGGACATCTGGGCATGCTGGGAGTTGTAGTTTGGCAGCATCTGGAGGTCCACAGTTTGGAGACCACTGTTAAAAGAGAGTAGTCCCCATAGTAACAGTGCATTTTTTGCTCAGGTTAACCCAGCTGTCCCATATGTTATACCAGTATTTTCCAACTAGAGTGCCTCCAGCTGTTGCAAAACTAAAACTCCCAGCACGCCCGGACAGCCTAAGGCTAGAAGCACCCTGGTTGGAAAACACTGTTATACAGTCAGTTTTCTATTTGAGTTGCCAGTGTGTAGCACTACAGGGGAAATGTAAAGCTAACAGCAGCCCCCTATGATAATCGCTGATCCCCCCCCCCCCCCCCCCCCAAGGGGTCTCTAAAGCCGGACCTGTCGTTGAGCAGAGATCAAACCTTTAAGGTAGTGGTCTTCAAACTGTGCCCCTCCAGATGTTACAAAACTACAATTCCCAGCATGCCAGAACAGCCGTTGGCTGTCCGGGCATGCTGGGAGTTGTAGTTTTGCAACATCTGGAGGGCCACAGTTTGAAGACCGCTGCTTTAAGGGATACTCTCTAAGAACATTGGTTACATTCTGCTTGTCCATCCGCACGTAGTGGTGAGGGCACAGGGGTACACTGGGGGCATTCTTTAGCCCATGTGGTAGAGTTTTACGCGTGTGTTTGTTCAGGCATTAGGATTCACGTAGCCATCCCCCGCAGTACATAAAGGGGCTACTGTGTAGGGAGGATTCACTACTGCATTGGGCTCTGGACGGCAAAGTGTCTGGAATGATGCGTGAGGACTGAGCTGAGGGAAAGCAATGCCTTCTAGGAATTGTAGTTCTTTCTGTTCAACTAGGAGATACCACCTGATATTGGAGTACTCCTTTTAAAGGGGCACTCCAGTGGAAAATGATTATTTTTTTTCTTCTTCAAATCTACTGGTGCCAGAAAGTTAAACAGATTTGTAAATTACTTCTATGTAAAAATCTTAATCCTTCCAGTACTTATCAGCTGCTGTATACCACAGAGGAAGTTGAGTTGTTCTTTTCTGTCTGACCACAGTGCTCTCTGACCATGTCACCTCTGTCCATGTCAGGAACTGTCCAGAGCAGGATAGGTTTGCTATGGGGATTTGCTCCTACTCTGGACAGTTCCTGACGCGGACAGAGGTGGCAGCAGAGAGCACTGTGGTCAGACAGAAAAGAACAACTCAACTTCCTCTGGAGCATACAGCAGCTGATAAGTACTGGAAGGATTAAGATTTTTAACAGAAGTAATTTGCAAATCTGTATAACTTTCTGGAGCCAGTTGATATGAAAAAAAATTGTTTTTCACCTGAGTACCCATTTAATACCTTTCTTTAGGAAAGCTGGGTAAGCAGTACTTGTAGCCATATTGCTTTCCTACTAAGGGATGTACCAATAAAAAGTGTGTAGAACTTTTTTGGATGATAGTGATGACAGTGAGGGGTTATTTCACATTGAATAGTTTTTATGTATATTCTGCCGTGGTATACACTTGAAACTGCTGGATGACAAAAAAAAAAAAAAAAAAAAAAAAAGTTGTGTGTCCTCTCTAGAGATGAGCGAATTTACAGTAAATTCGATTCGTCACGAACTTCTCGGCTTGGCAGCTGATGACTTTTCCTGCATAAATTAGTTCAGCTTTCCGGTGCTCCGGTGGGCTGGAAAAGGTGGATACAGTCCTAGGAGACTCTTTCCTAGGAGACTCTTTCCTAGGACTGTATCCACCTTTTCCAGTCCACCGGAGCACCTGAAAGCTGAACTAATTTATGCAGGATAAGTAATCAACTGCCGAGCCGAGAAGTTCGTGACGAATCGAATTTACTGTAAATTCGCTCATCTCTAGTCCTCTCCTATGGGATCTAATGACCGCTATATAGATGTCACCCAACTTTTCCGGAGGTAGGTGTAACCAAGAAACCTATAGACAATGATAACCCCTCTATGTGATGTTTCTGTGAATTTTTTTTTAGTGAAACCAACAGTTTTTTTTCTTTTTTGTTGTTGTTTTTTTGCCGTTTAGCCACCGTGCGATCCGAGGCGTCCCAGCTGAGACAACGTAAAAGTCACAATGTTACCGCTGCAGCGGCGCGACCCAAACCACAAGCGCGGCAGGAGAAGGGCCGTTTCATGCGGCGGGTGTTTGGTTTCGATTGGTCGGACCTGTCCAGCTGGCAACGGTTTGTGAGTCTGATGAACCGGCCCACAGACCCCGCCGGCCTTGGGGTCTTCCGCTTCCTCTTTGGTGAGTTCTACAAACAGCAGAATGAACACTGTGTCCTGCCGTGAGGGATTGCTCTCTGTCCTGGGCCAACTCCGGCCTTTCCTCATTCCAGCGTAGGGATGGTCAGATTTCACAGCACTTCCTTAGGAAATCCTCCTCCTGTGTATATAGTAGTTTATAGGTAGTGGGTTTTTTAGGCCGCAGTGACGTTTTGTTAATATAACAGTGTTTTCCAACCAGGGTGCCCCCAACTGTTGCAAAACTACAACTCCCAGCATGCCCGGACAGCCAACGGCTGTCCGGGCATGCTGGAAGTTGTAGTTTTGCAACAGCTGGGGGCACCCTGGTTGGGAAACACTGATTATAACATATGAAACATGACTTTGGGCAGAAGCTTTAGGAAAAAGCACATGACAACTGAAGGGGGTGAGTTATTTGTGGAGGTCTCCGCTCCAAATTTTCTGGCAAGTCACTAAGACCCACTAACGTGACATGTCAACCCTGCTATCCACAGAATACATAAATACATAAGGATTCATAAACGTATGATCAGTGTGGGCCCCCAATGATCACTATGGGGGAGATTTATCAAAACCCGTGCAGAGGAAAAGTTGCCCAGTTGCCCATAGCAACCAGTCAGATCGCTGCTTTCATTTTGCTGAGGCCTTGTTAAAAATGAAAGAAGCGATCTGATTGGTTGCTATGGGCAACTCAGCAACTTTCCCTCTGCACAGGTTTTGATAAATCTCCCCCTATAAGACTGCATTCACACCACGTTTTTACAATACAGTTCCCGTATCAGTTTTTTGATGAAAAACGGATTCCTCAAAACCGGACTAAACTGTATCAAAACATGTGTACAAATTTCAACCCGTATACGGTTTGAAAAATGATGTCCGGTTGCATCCGTTTTGTTAAGGAAAAAAGTACAGTAACCCCCTCCGACATGCGATGGCCCCGACATATGATCAAATCGACATACGATGGCCTCTCAGAGGCCATCGCATGTCGATGTCAGCATAGACATACGATGCTTTTATATGTCGGGGCCATCGCATTAACTGCTATCCGGCAGCGCAAAATGCTTAAGCTGCTGTCGGATAGCAGTGTAATGTGCCCCAGCAGGTTCGCTTACCTATCCCTGCTGCTGCGGGTCCTCTCCGGGGTCCGGGCCTCACTTTCCGGCGTCGTTATTACGTAGCTGCGCACGCCGTCCCGGCGCAACAACGTAATAACGTCACCAGAAAGCGAGGCTCGGACACCGGTGAAGATGCGGAAGACGCCGGAGGACCCAGAAGAAGATGCCGGAGCAGCGGGACCCCATCGGGAGCGGTGAGGACACGGTCCGGAGCGGCGGTGACAGGTGAGTATTTAATGCACTTTTACATTGCACGAATCCCTCAACATACGATGGATTCGACAAACGATGGGTCGTTTGGAACGAATTACCATCGTATGTTGAGGGACCACTGTATACATTTTTTACTTTTCACTCAATTTTGAATACAGTTTCACTTGTTTGTTTGAAATTCCAAGAAAAAAAACTGTGTAAAGTCAAAAATCGTATGGTGAAAACCGGATGGAACCGTACGCACATACAGTTCTGTACAATTCCCATTGACTCCCATGTTAAATAAAAACGTATACCGTTTATATGGTAGACTACGGTTTTGGGTACGGGAAAAAAAATTGACAAAACCGTACAGAATGCAAAACGGACACAACCGGATGAATCTTTTGGCATACGGTTTTCAATGGAGAGTCAATGCATACGGTTTTCAATACGGTTCCATACGGTTTTTACATAGAAAACCGTATACGGGAACAGTATGGCAAAAACGTGGTGTGAATGCACCCTAACTTGGATCCCCAGTCTCCTATTCTTCTTTACTGTACGACTACGGTGAGGAGGAGTTTGGATTGAGCGATGGTGACACGTGCACGCTGCCACTCCATTCGGTGTCTATGGGGCAGATAGAAATAGCAGTGTTACCTGCAAGTTTTAGGAAAATGTATAGGATTGCTGCTTCAGCATGTTTCTTGTTATGGGGGAATAAAATAAAAAAAATTGTGTTATTTTGCGACTATTTTGCGGACGTTGGGGGCAGATTTATCAAAACCTGTCCAGATGAAAAGTTGCTGAGTTGCCCATAACAACCAATCAGATCCCTTCTTTCATTTTGTAGAGGCCTTGTTAAAGATGAAAGAATCGATCTGATTGGTTGCTCTGGGCAACTCAGCAACTTTTCCTCTGGACAGGTGTTGATAAATCTCCCCCATTGAGCCGGCAGAATTCTGCTTGCAGCAGAGTCCTATTGTTTTTAATAGGATTTTGCTGCCTCGTGCGCACTGCGAAATTTCTGCTGTGGAACTGTCAGCAAAATGGGCGTCCCCTCAAAAAAAGAACATGTTCATTTTTGGGGGGAGAATAACAATGGACTGCATTGCCGTCTATGAGTTGACTTTGGTGGCGCCAAATTCCGCCGGGTGAATGTCCGCAGTGTGGACGAGCCCTTACAGAATAAGATCATATGCGCTACAGATACAACTTGTGTATGGTTGCTTTGTGGGTAGATTTGGCTTGAAAAATCTTCCACCTACACCCTGGGTGCAATGTTGCAATATATTTGATTTAGTGATTTTGCAATATGAGCGTCTGCGCAGTGAGAATAGATGAGGTTGTATACACAGTAGATCAGAGGTCATCCTGTGTGTGGTGGGGGGTCTTTATCTTGTTTATACAGAGGGGGTTAATGTTGTGCAATGATAACCTGACCGCTCATCCGTTTGCACAGTGTGCCTGCATGTAAGCGTCCTGCCAATCTCAGATGACACTGATGGGAAATCGCCCGCATTCTGACTACTGAACAGTTTATCATCCACGTCAGTGTTTCTCAACCAGTGTACCTCCAGCTGTTGCAAAACTACAGCTTCCAGCATGCCTTTGGCTGTCCGGGCATTGTGGGAGTTGTACTTTTGCAACAGCCGACTACTAACTGGTTGAGAAATGCTGATTTATGTCCTTACCACCTCACCCAATGACATTGTGAACATCTTTATTTCATATTCTGCAAGCATACTGAAAATGCTTTCCTCCCACCCACCACCAACCTTAAAGAGGTACTCTGCTGCAGCGTTTGGAACAAACTGTTTCGAACGCTGGAGCCGGGAGCTCGTGATGTCATAGCCCCGCCCCCTCAAGACATCACGCCGCACCCCCTCAATGCAAGTCTATGGGAGGGGGCGTGACGGCCGTCACGCCCCCTCCCATAGACTTGCATTGAGGGGGTGGGGCTATGACGACACGAGCTTCCGGCTCCAGTGTTCGGAACAGTTTGTTCCAAATGCTGTACCCCTTTATATGGGTTGTCCAACCATTTCTATCCATGTCTACAAGTGCTCATGCTGGGCAAAAAAAAAGACTGCATTTCCCCGCTGACCCTGTTCTGACTGTGTCCAGTCCCCAGTGTTAAGATGTCACCAGGAATTGGTGAACAGCAGTGATGGGGCACTGACAGAATGGCGGTGGTGTTTGATGGGGTTGTGTTAGGTCAGTACAGACTGAAAGAAATGGCCTGACAACCTCTTTAAAAAAAAAAAAAAAAATGTTGCTCTCATCCACAAATGGCGCCGCCTTTTGTCTTCAGGTTTTGTGTGGCATTACAACTCTGCACCACAAACTGAGGACAGGGATGTCACTGCTTCTGGCAGTGATTTTTTCTTTTTTTTTTCTAATCCTGGGTAACCCTCTTTAAGTGTCCATTATAAGAAAAAAAAATTGATTCGTTAAAGGGGTATTCCGATGAAAAACTAATAATTATTATTATTTTTTTTTTTTTTAATCAGCTGGTCCCAGAAAGTTAAACAGATTTGTAAACTACTTCTATTTAAAAAATCTTAATCCTTCCTGTACTTATTAGCTGCTGAATACTACAGCGGAAATTCTTTTCTTTTTGAAACAGAGCTCTCTGCTGACATCATGAGCACAGTGCTCTCTGCTGACATCTCTGTAATTTTTTAAGGAACTATCCAGAACAGCATATGTTTGCTATGGGAATTTCCTTTTACTCTGGACAGTTCCTAAAATGGACAGAGATGTCGGCAGAGAGCACTGTGCTCGTGATCTCAGCAGACAGCTCTGTGTTTCAAACGGAAAAGAATTTCCACTGTAGTATTCAGCAGCTAATAAGTACTGGAAGGATTAAGATTTTTTTAATAGAAGTAAATTACAAATCTGTTTAACTTTCTGGCACCAGTTGATTTAAAAAAAAAAAAAAAAGTTTGTCACTGGAGTACCCCTTTAAAAGTTAAAATTGGCCAGATTCTGAGTGTTTTGACCTCAACCAGCCTCTTAAAGGGGTAATCCACTTTATTATTTATCCTCTATGTAAATGAGTGACTGATTGCTGCGGGTCTGACCTCTGGGACCCCTTGCGATCTCCTGAATGAGAGGAGTTTTGTTCTCTATTTTACAGTAATGATATACAGTGATCCCTCAACTTACAATGGCATCAACATACAATAGTTTTAACATACAATGGTCTTTTCTGGACCATTGTAAGTTGAAACCAGACTCAACATACAATGTACAGACAGTCCAGATCTGTGAAACTTGTCAATGGCTGGAAGAACTGACCGATTAAAATGGGCAATTTACTGGTAAAACCCCTGTATTACTGAAGTGCATGCACTGACTGGTCTCTGGTAGCGCCCCCTACAGTACAAGGAGGTATTACATGTTCTGTACACTTTACCTGTGCCAGGGTTACCTGCTAATTTGGACACCAGGTAAGGGCGACTCCATTTTACTTTTTTAGGACATTGTGTATAATGTACAGGACCCCAAAGAAGCTCCTGTCCTCTACATAGACTAGTGTTTCCCAAGCAGGATGCCCCCAGCTGTTGCAAAACTACAACTCCCAGCATGCCCAGACAGCCAAAGGCTGTCCGGGCATGCTGGGAGTTGTAGTTTTGAAACAGCTGGAGGCTCCCTGCTTGGGAAACACTGACATAAACAGTGATTTACAGCTCCCAGCAGATCTTTCTTACTTTTATATGTAAGGATTTGCTTTATCTATATTAGTTATCTACTTATTTTTGTCTTTAATTCTCACTTTTTTTTCCTATTTTTGGATGACATTGGTTTTAGAACCAATTACCAGGTTTCCATAGAGTTCTGGTCTCAACATACAATGGTCGTCCTGGAACCAATTAATATTGTAACTTGAGGGACCACTGTATGTGGGGCAGACTTCAGTATATCTCTTTGTGTCTCTCACAGGTTTGCTTATGGTTTTGGACATCCCCCAGGAGCGTGGCCTGAGCTATCTGGATCACAAGTATCTGGATGGGCTGGATGTGTGCAGATTCCCCCTCTTCAATTCCCTAAAACCTCTGCCTCTGGACTGGATGTATCTTATCTATGTGATCATGTTTCTGGGTAAGTGTATATGTATAAATCCCTTCACACACATGCAGGGTGACTTTCATATCCCATTTACCTTATACATATGTTTTGGGAATTTGGGATGAAGCCATACAAACTCCATGCAGATGTTCACTTGGGTTAGATTTGAACCCAGGGCCCCTACGATTATTTTCGTTGTTCTGCTCTCTTCTGGTCATAGGATCAGAAAAACAAAAATGACAGCAGTGCCGCATCCATTATGTGACAGACACCCACAGTGCCCAAGGGACCCTATTTACTATAATGGGGTATGTTTGGTGTCTGTCGTCATTTAACTTGACGAAATATAACTGCATGTTGAGCTAATTTGACATTTTTTCGACATTCTACAACAGAGTTTCTACCACAGATGGGAACATAATTTTAACAGGGAAAACGGACGTCTGCGTCACCCGCCATAACCTGCTGGTACTACCTGTTAGCACATATGACGCTGATTAAAACAAGGTCTACCTTAATTTACTAGGTGCCGCCATTCCTGAAATATCACCAAAAATCCTAATATGTAAATTGTTTTCTGGGTGCACTCAGGGCGTTCCCTAACACCGAGATGCACTGGTTCTTCTTCCTGCCCCATCCCTGATTCACCCCCCCCCCTCCCCTAATGAATATTCATACTTCTTTGTTTCCATGTAGCTGGTACATGCTGAGATCTGTGTGCGCATTCGCAGTATCTCAGTATGTAGCGGCTAGGTGCAGAATAGAGTATACAATTTCATTAGAGGGTGTGAATTAGGGACCAGTCAGGAAGAAGAACCCTTACACCTTAGGACAATGGAGTCTGTCTGGTATGGTGGCATCTAAATAAAATTAGGTAAATGCCATATTCAATATTGTCGCACACCCTAACAAGCAGTAGCACCAGTGGGTGACAGCGCTGTCACTTTCCCATTAAATATCAATGGTCTATCCTCAGGATAGGCTTTTGATATTATATTGGCAGGGGTCTGACTGATCAACTGATTAAAGGGGTACTCCGGTGGAATATTTTATTTTTTATTTTATTTTTTTAATCAACTGGTGCCAAGAAGTTAAACAGATTAATAATTACCCTTCCTGTACTTATTAGCAGCTGTATGCTACAGAGGAAATTCTTTGCTTTTTGAATTTCTTTTTTTTTTCTTGTCCACAGTGCTCTCTGCTGACACCTGATGCCCGTATCAGGAACTGTCCAGAGCAGGAGAAAATCCCCATGGCAAACTTATGCTGCTCTGGACAGTTCCTGACACAGACAGAGGTGTGAGCAGAGAGCACTGCGGACAAGACAAAAAAAAGAATTTCCAGAAGAAAATAATTTCCTATGTAGCATACAGCTGCTAAAAAGTACTGAAAAGATTAATATTTTTTAATAGAAGTAATTTACAAATCTGTTTAACTTTCTGGCACCAGTTCATAAAAAATAAAATAAAAAAAGTTTTCCATTGGAGTACCCCTTTAATGGTTTATTCACACGTACGGTATTCTGTGCAGATTTGACGCGCAGACTTGATGCGCAGGATTTTCTGCTGCAGATTTCAATGTAAACTGAACACAGCTTGAAATCCTGCGCATCAAATCTGCGCAGAATACTGTACGTGTGAATAGACCCTTAAGGGGCCACAGTTCCAGAGCACTGCACTTGCTGTACTATTAGTAGTAGTGGCCGGTACTGCCGCATTTTCCTATTCAAGTAAACCGGACAACTCTCTACAACAATAGCAGGTACAAGCATGTGTCTAATGTGGGTGCGCTGAGGGGATAACCCCTTTAAAAATCCTTGCATCCTGTCCCCCTCTTACTGTACGGTCCTTTCTCCTACAGGGGCCCTTGGTATTACTCTTGGGTGCTTATACCGCCTCAGTTGTCTGTGTTTCCTTGTGCCATATTGGTACGTCTTCTTCTTGGATAAGACCACTTGGAATAACCACTCTTATCTGTATGGACTGATCGGATTCCAGCTCACATTGATCAATGCCAACCGATACTGGTAAGCGTCAATACCTCCGACTGTCCTCTAGGTGGCATCCTCTACCTGTTGCTTGTGGTACAATTGCAGGAGTAGTTCGAAAAGAAAGTCCACCAGACAAACCCTCTGTAGTCTTATTGGGGGAGATTTATCAAAACCTGTGCAGAGGAAAACTTGCCCAGTTGGCCATAGCAACCAATCAGCTTGCTGCTTTCATTTTTATGAAGGCCTGTAAAAAGTGAAAGAAGCAATCTGATTGGTTGCTATGGGCAACTGGGCACGTTTTCCTCTGCACAGGTTTTGATAAATCTCCCCCATTGCGCCACGCCCCCTCCCATAGACTCGTATTGAGGGGGGCGGGCTGTGACGTCACGAGGGGCAGGGCCGTGACGTAACAATGCTCCGACCCTGTATTGCCTGTCATTACGTGCAGAGCGAACTCGCTCTTAGCAGTAATGATAGCGTGGTGCCGCAGCGGCGATCCTGGGGGTCCCCAGAAGCGGGACCGCAGCGATCTGACATCTTATCCCCTATCCTTTGGATAGGGGATAAGATGTCTAGGGGCGGAGTACCCCTTTAACAGGCAACTTCATTGGTCAGTTCTGGGGTTTACAAAACTGTTCTTGTGTGAGCTCCGTTTTAGTAGCATTTCAGTGATGTTGTTCTTTGATCCATTACACTCTTTTTTACATTGTATTGTTCTCTCACAGGTCTATAGATGGATTATTTAGTCCTCGTAAGCGGAATGCACATGTCCCACTTTGGAACTACACTCTTCTTCGTACTCAGGTAATCTCTTTGAAGGAGATTTATCATTCTTTTCAAACGTATGGCTTTTATGACAATTTTTATTTATTTTTTTAACTTTTGCTTACATGCGACCTATTTATCAAATCACATGACCTTGATAGATAAATCACACATAAGCAAAACCTGGGAAACCCGCTCACCAAAGCATTTTTTAAGCAGTAAAGTTTTCCCTTATGTTAATAGCCGAAGTTCTTTACCAACCCTTTATTACCAGTAGTATTGCTAGAAAGTGACGGGGAGGGGTGGCTTACCGCATCGGGTGACACCCTGACTGGCCGGCCTGACACTAAATAGCTGCACTCCAACTATCCTACAACAACCCATCCACCCTACTCAGAAATAAAAAAAAATATTAAAAACATACTATGCTGCACCATGAATATCCGTACTCTGGAGGCTTTTTTGTTATATTTTTGAGCATTTTGTTATATTTTTGAGCATTTTGTGACGTTGGTGGGCGGAGTCTTGCGTTGCTGCGCTGAGGCCGGAGTTTACATCAGGAAGGAAGACAGTGCAGCACCAACAGGCACATAAACAATAGTGAAGCCACAAAAAAAAATAAAAAATAAAACGCTCAGTACTTTACCCACCCCAAAATGTGCATAAAGCTTTATTACTATGGATGTTTCTTTTTTTTTTTTTTAATGGAAAAATTTTAGTGCCACATACGGGTTATTTAGTCTGTAAAAATTACACAATTATTTTGTGCCTTATTCTATTTTAACACATTAATTAAAAAATTTAGTGGGTACGCCAGCATGTACGGGTCCTAAAATTAACAAGGTGTGCAGTGTGTATTTTCTACCTTAAAATGGAAATATTAGTTATATAATAAATCTTTTCTATAATTAACATTAATGTAGTAGCTTTGTTTCAGCATGTAGAACAAGAACAGTCGTTAACCCCTTAAGGACCCAGCCATTTTACACCTTAGGACCCGGCCATTTTTTGCACATCTGACCACTGTCACTTTAAACATTAATAACTCTGGAATGCTTTTACTTATCATTCTGATTCTGAGATTGTTTTTTCGTGACATATTCTACTTTAACATAGTGGTAACATTTTGTGGTAACTTGCATCCTTTCTTGGTGAAAAGTCCCAAAATTTGATGAAAATGTTGAAAATTTTGCATTTTTTCTAACTTTGAAGCTCTCTGCTTGTAAGGAAAATGGATATTCCAAATAATTTTTTTTAAATTCACATATACAATATGTCTCCTTTACGTTTGCATCATAAAATTGACGTGTTTTTACTTTTGGAAGACACCAGAGGGCTTCAAAGTTCAGCAGCAATTTTCCAATTTTCCACAAAATTTTCAAACTCACTATTTTTCAGTGACCAGTTCAGGTTTGAAGTGGATTTGAAGGGTCTTCATATTAGAAATACCCCACAAATGACCCCAAATGACCCCACAAATGACCCCATTATAAAAACTGCACCCCCCAAAGGATTCAAAATGAGATTCAGTCAGCATTTTAACCCTTTAGGTGTTTCACAGGAATAGCAGCAAAGTGAAGGAGAAAATTCACAATCTTCATTTTTTACACTTGCATGTTCTTGTAGACCCAATTTTTGAATTTTTACAAGGGGTAAAAGGAGAAAATGTATACTTATATTTGTAGCCCAATTTCTCTCGAGTAAGCACATACCTCATATGTCTATGTAAATTGTTCGGCGGGCTCAGAAGCGAAGGAGCGACAAGGGGATTTTGGAGAGTACGCTTTTCTGAAATGGTTTTTGGGGGGCATGTTGCATCATTTAGGAAGCCCCTATGGTGTCAGAACAGTAAAAAAAAAAAAAAACAAAAAAAAAACACAACCACATGGCATACCATTTTGGAAACTAGACCCCTTGAGGAACGTAACAAGGAATAAAGTGAGCCTTAATACCCCACAGGTGTTTCACGACTTTTGCATATGTAAAAAAAAATGTATTCTTTTTTCACTAAAATGTGTTTCCCCCCAAATTTCACATTTTTGCAAGGGTTAATAGCAGAAAAGACCCCCCAAAATTTGTAACCCAATCTCTTCTGAGTATGACGGTACCCCATAAGTGGACCTGAAGTGCACTACGGGTGAACTACAATGCTCAGAAGAGAAGGAGTCACATTTGGCTTTTGGAGAGCAAATTTTGCTCAGGGGGCATGTCGCATTTAGGAATCTCCTATGGTGCCAGGAAAGCAAAATAACCCCCACATGGCATACCATTTTGGAAACTAGACCCCTCGAGTAATGTAACAAGGGGTACAGTGAGCATTTACCCCGACTGTTGTCTGTCAGATCTTTGGAACAGTGGGCTGTACAAGACTTTTAATTTGCATAGCCCACTGTTCCAAAGCTCTGTCAGACACCTGTGGGGTGTAAATTCTCACTGCACCTCTCATTGCATTCCGTGAGGGGTGTAGTTTTTGAAATTGGGTCACATGTGGGGTTTTGTGTTTTTTGCGTTTGTCAAAACCGCTGTAACAATCAGCCACCCCTGTGCAAATCGCCTCAAATGTACATGGAGCACTCTCCCTTCTGGGCCTTGTTGTGCGCCCCAGAGCACTTTGCGCCCACATATGGGGTATCTCAGTAGTCGGGAGAAATTGCGTTACAAATTTTGGGGGACTCTTTTCCCTTTTACCTCTTGTCAAAATGAAAAGTATAGGGCAACACCAGCATGTTAGTGTAAAAATTTTATTTTTTTACACTAACATGCTGGTGTAGACCCCAACTTCACGTTTTCATAAGGGGTGAAAGGAGAAAAAGCCCCACAAAATTTGTAACACAATTTCTCCCGAGTACGGAAATACCCCATATGTGACCCTAAACTGTTGCCTTGAAATACGACAGGGCTCCAAAGTGAGAGCGCCATGTGCATTTGAGGCCTGAATTAGGGATTTACATAGGGGTATTCTACGCCAGTGATTCCCAAACAGGGTGCGTCCAGCTGTTGCAAAACTCTCAGCATGCTTGGACAGTCAACGGCTGTTTGCAACAGCTGGAGGCTCCGTTTTGGAAACTGTGGCGTACCAGACGTTTTTCATTTTTATTGGGTAGGGGGGCTCTGGGAGGGGTATGTGTATATGTAGTGTTTTTTTTACTTTTTTATTTTGTGGTAGTGTAGTGTTTTTAGGGTACACTCACACGGGCGGGGGATTGCAGCGAGTTTCCCGCTGCGAGTTTGAGCTGCCGCACAAAATTTGCGTCATCGCAAACTTGCAGCCTGATACTCACTGTAAGCCCCCTGCCCATGTGAATGTACCCTGTACATTCACGGGGCGGGGGGCACCTCCAGCTGTTGCAAAACTACAACTCCCAGCATGCACGGTCTATCAGTGCATGCTGGTAGTTATAGTTTTGCGACAGCTGGAGGCACACGGGTTGGGAAGCACTGAGTTAGGAAACAGACAATGTTTCCCAACCAGTGTGCCTCCAGTTGTAGCAAAACCACAACTCCCAGCATGCCCAGACAGTCGAAAGGCATATTGGGAGTAGTAGTTACGCAACAGCTGGAAGAGAACAGTTTGGGGACCACTAATACAGTGGTTCCCAAGCTGTAGCCCTCCTGATGTTGCAAAACTTCAGCTCCCAGTATGCCAAAACTGTCCAGGCATGCTGGGAGTTGTAGTTCTGCAACATCTGAAGGGCCAGATGTTACAGAACTACAACTCCCAATATGCCTGGACAGTAAGGGCATGCTGAAGATGTGTAGTTTTGCAACATCTGGAAGGGCACAGTGGTCTCCAAACTGTGGACCTCCAGATGTTGCAAAACTGCAATTCCCAGCATGCCCAGATGCCAAGGGCAGTCTGGGCATGCTGGGAGTTGTAGTGTAAGGGGACCAGATGGAGCAGTCCAGATCGCTTTACAGCGGTCTGGACTGCTGCAAAGGTCCCGCAACGCCGCCGAAGATCCACTCACCTGTCGCCACCGCCGACATCTCCGCCGCCGGGATCCAGGTCTTCAGGGACGAGGTAAGTACCGGGGCCGGGCCCCAGCACTCCCCCGTCCCCCGCCGCGTCTTCCGGTCTTCCTCCTGTTCTCTCCGGACTTCCAGGGGCCGGGCAGGGTGGGAGGAAGTAACCCCCCCCCCCCCCCCCTGCGATTGGTAGGGGATGGAGGTGGCAGGCTTGCCACCTCACTCCTATACTTCAGCATGGTCCTGGCTGTCTGTGACAACCGGGATTATGCAAAATTACCGGGCGGTCGGGTCCCAGAGACCCGATCAGCCCGGTAACGCCACAGATCGCAGGGGCGATTTCCCTCGCGATTTGCGACGATCGCCGACATGGGGGCCTACATGGCCCCCCTCGGCGTTTGCCCTGGATGCCTGCTGAAGCATTTCAGCAGGCATCCGCTGCCAATCTCTGCCCGGCGCGCGGCAGGGACTGGAAAACGACAGGAAGTCCGGGGTGACCTGGGTCCTTTAAGGGGTTAAAGTGGGTGTTAATGTCCTTTTCTGCAGACTTATGCACTTTCTGTAAGCCAGGTTGGACCTGGAATACATATGCTACTTTTAAATGGAGATGCAACTTTTTTTCTTCATAAATAGCGACTATTGCATTTGAAAAGTACATGACCACTGCAAAGTAAAAAAAAAAAAATTACTAAGTGAGCAGATTTCAGAAATGTGCTTTGGAATAAGCAAAAATCAAAAAGTCGCAGCATGTATAGAAAAGTCGCAGCATGTATAGAAAAGTTGCACGTGCGCAAGTATGTGCGACTTTTTTACGCAAAAAAAAATCTACTACAGAGCTTGATAAATCTCCTTCTTTGTGTTTGCGAAATAAATACACCAGGAGGGACATTTATCAATGTTTGCTTATGTATTCTTTTTTTTAGTAATTTTTTCCTTACTTTTTTTTTGCTTATGTGCGACGTATTTATCAACTGCTTTCAGCCTGTTGATAATTTTCTTTCACGTAAGCAATTTTTCCTTTTTTACTTTGGTAGTAGCTTTTTCTGCTCCATGTTTGAGCTGGAGTAAATTTAGTCAATTTTTAACGCTGTTGCGACTTTTTTTTGCGCAGTTGCGACTGTCGCAGTTAATAAATACCTGACTACCCGTAGTCCATTTTAAAATTATTACTACATAGTAAATTTTAGGAAAACTTGCTTTTCTCGCTTTCCAGTCAAAATGTCGCACGAAAAATCGTGTAGTCGCAGTTGCGACAATTTTGCGACAATTATAGTAAAGAAAACCTGACTAAACCCGTTGATAAATGTCCATACAGATGAGTATAAGTAATACTAAACATCTCTTGCAGAAATTCACTCTTTCTGCAGAGTCCAGAATTTCAGCATGTCAATTCTTTCTGCAGAATCTGCTTGGAAATACATTGCCATCTATGGAGATGGACCTCTTGGAAATGTGCTTAGTGCCGGCCTGTTCTGTTGGCACCTGCGGAAAATAAATTGGTCTTGAGGGTATATTTACATGTGCAAAAACCACCCCCAAAAACATGCAGTTTCCATCTCCTATTGACTTAAAGGGGTACTCCAGTGAAAAACATTTTTTGAAATCAACTGGTGCCAGAATGTTAAACAGATTTGCAAATTACTTCTATATAAAAAAAATCTTAATCCTTCCAGTACTTATCAGCTGCTGTATGCTCCACAGGAAGTTATTTTCTTTTTAAATTTATTTTCAGTCTTACCACAGTGCTCTCTGCTGACCCCTCTGTCTGTATCAGGAACTTTCCAGAGCAGGAGCAAATCTCAATAGCAAACCTTCCTGCTCTTGACAATTCCTGAGACAGAGGTGTCAGCAGAGAGCACTGTGGTCAGACAGAAAAGAAATTTAAAAAGAAAATTTCCTGTGAAGCATACAGCAACTGATAAGTACTGGAAGGATTAAGATTTTTAAATAGAAGTAATTTACAAATATGTTTAACTTTCTGGCACCAGTTGATTTTAAAAAATTTTAAAAAAAATACCCCTTTTAAGTGGGTAACGTTCCAAAAAAATCATGTTTTAAAACATGAATAAAAAAAGTAGCATCACTTTTTAAAATGATTGACTCTGATTTTTAATTTTTTTTTTCCATATCAACTGGCTCCAGAAAGTTAAGTCATCTGCAGCAAAAGACAACTTATCCCCTATCCACAGGATAAGGGTCAAGTGTCTGATCACGGGGGATCCGACCGCTGGGACCCCCCACGATGTCCCAAACGGGGCCCCGCATTGCCGCTCTGTGAGCAGGTAACGCCCATAGAGTCTACCTTTCTGAGGTCGACGGTACGCCCCCTCCCCATCCAGTTCTATGGGAGAGCCGCGGCCCCGTGCAGGAGATCACGGGGGGTCCCAGCGGGGGATCAGACACTTATCCCCTATCCTGTGGATAAGGGATAAGTTGTCTTTTGCTGCAGATGTCCTTTAAACAGATTTGTAAATTACTTGTATTGCAGTGGTTGTGCCTGGTGCTACACTTAGCTCAGTTCTCACTAGAATTGGACTGATCTGCTGTATCTTCAGGTACTATTGGCAGGCCATCGATATAAGCGCACATTCGTATGGGGGGGGGAAACCTTTAAAGGGGTATTCCAGTTAAAAAAAACATTTTGTAATTTACTCTATTAAAAAAACCAAATCCTTCCAGTACTTATCAGCTGTTGAAGTAGAGTTGTTCTTTTCTGTCTGACAAGTGTTCCCTGCTGACACCTCTGTCTGTCTCAGGAACTGTTCAGTGTAGGAGCAAATCCCCATAGCAAACCTGTCCTGCTCTGGACGGTTCCTGAAACAGAGGATAGGGGATAAGATGCTAGGGGCGGAGTACCCCTTTAAGGCACATGCTGGAGTCCTGAATCTCAGACTGCAGCTGGGACACAGACAAGCTCAGCATTGCTCCCTGTATAATGTACGGAGCTGTCTGGAAATGTAAGGGGGGGGGGGCAAAGTATTTGCCAGATCTCCACAGTTCCTTCCATAAAAGGATTGTGGAAATGTATAGGAAGTTGGACCAGCACCAATCTCATATTGATGGCCCATACTAAGGATAGACTGTCAGTATTAATGTACTAAAAACACCTTTAAATGCTGAGCTGAATGACTTTCTAAAATGTCTCCATGCCACCGGATGACCTGTAGGTAGGTCAGTGTCCAATATGGGTTCCAGTAGAAGCCTTACCACCTTTCTGGATCTCTGGTAAGAAACTCTGTATCCTAGTGAGGCCGATTTAAAATTCTGTGATATAAACTGTGCACAAAAATCATAATAAGACTAAGATAACTTTTTTCATAGAAAAATAAGCCAGGAATAATACTACCTACTGGTTGGATCAGGACAGATTGCTGTAGACTAACGTTCTTGCTTGTGATTGTTCTTCCAGATCTTCATTGTGTATTTTATCGCTGGCATCAAGAAGCTGGATGCAGACTGGGTGGAGGGATACTCCATGGGCTCGCTGTCACGTCACTGGCTGTTTGATCCATTTAAGTAAGGAAATGCGCTTTATGACAAGTGGATGGAGGAGTCTTAATCATATGCATACAG
This sequence comes from Hyla sarda, assembly GCF_029499605.1. NCBI lineage: Eukaryota > Metazoa > Chordata > Amphibia > Anura > Hylidae > Hyla > Hyla sarda. The sequence continues at coordinate 67,154,600 of NC_079192.1, forward strand.
TATATACCAGTGTTTCCCAACCAGGGTGCCTCCAGGTGTTGCAAAACTACAACTCCCAGCATGCCTGGACAGCCTTTGGCTGTCCAGGCATGCTGGGAGTTGTAGTTTTGCAACATCTGGAGGCACCCTGGTTGGGAAACACTGGTATATACATTCAAACACTTGTTTTATTTTTTAGCCCCACCCCGCCATTCACAAGATATAGGGATTTTATGTGGTTTTTCTGAATAGTCTCATAGGTCCTTGGAAGAATGTTAACATTAGAGGTTGATCATTTTACAGGCTCTAGGGCAGGGTTTCCCAACTAGTGTGCCTTCAGCTGTTGAAAACTACAACTCATTAGAGGCACACTGGTTGGGAAACACTGCTCTAGGGACTACTGTAAGGGTGCATGCACACCATGTTTTTGCTATACAGTTCCCGTATACAGTTCCAAGTTAAAAACCGTACAGAACTGTATAGAAAACCGTATGCATTGACTTAAAGGGGTACTCCGGTGAAAAACTTTTTTTTTTTTTTTAAACCAACTGGTGCCAGAAAGTTAAACAGATTTGTAAATCTTAATCCTTCCTGTACTTATTAGCTGCTGAATAATACAGCGGAAATTATTTTCTTTTTGAAACACAGAGCTCTCTGCTGACATATCTGTCCATTTTAGGAACTGTCCAGAACAGCATATGTTTGCTATGGGGATTTCCTTTTACTCTGGACAGTTCCTAAATTGGACAGAGATGTCAGCAGAGAGCACTGTGCTCATGATGTCAGCAGAGAGCTCTGTGTTTCAAACGGAAAAGAATTTCCACTGTAGTATTCAGCAGCTAATAAGTACAGGAAGAATTAAGATTTTTTTAATAGAAGTAATTTACAAATCTGTTTAACTTTCAGACATCAGTTGATTTAAAAAGAAAAAAAAAATTTCACCGGAGTACCCCTTTAACATTGTAAACCGTATGCCAAACGCATCATCTGGTTTAGTCCGTTTTGCATCTTATACGGTTTTGTCCGTTTTTTTTTTTTTACCCATACCCAAAACCGTAGACATGGGAACCGTACAGAACCGTATGGGCGTATGGTTCCATCCGGTTTGCGCCATCCGGTTTTTGACTTTCAACGTTTTTTTCTTGGAATTTCATTCAAACAAGTGAAACTTTATTCATAATGGAGTGAAAAGTAAAACATTTATAAGTTTTTTACTTAAAAAAACAAATGCAACTGGACATAATTTTTCAAACCATTTATGGTTTTTAGCCGTATGCGGGTTGAAATTTGTACACGTTTTGATACAGCTTAGTCTGATTTTGAGAAATCAGTTTTTTATCAAAAACCTGATACGGGAACTGTATTGCAAAAATGTGGTGTGAACGCAGCCTTAGAAATTTTTTGAAATATACTAAACCACTGTAAAATACAGCAGTCTTCTGCACTGTGTATTGGACTGTCTAACTGTACAACCAAAACATAGAGGACGTGGATCTGAGAGAAGAGACCGCCGTAGGCCATGCAATGCCTTCTAAAGTCTCTCTCTCAGCCTGCACCCTTTTCTATACTAATAGGGGGCAAAAAAAACAAAACTGCTGTGTACAGATGGGTGACTCTTTCTTTTGGAGGAGACGTTGGCTTGGCTGATATCCCCAGTCATGTTTCACTACTCTTTAAAGCGTTACTGACATTACATCAACTTTTGACTCCCTTATTTTTTGGGGGGGGGTTTGAGTGCTGAGAAACCCCACCAATTGCTAGATATAGCCAGGTGAAGCGCACAGCAGCGTGCTTTACTCCGCGACTCGTTGCAGGTGACACTCCATTATAGTCTATCGTCCTCTGCAAATTGGCGGATTGAGTGCTGCAGAGTAAAGCATGCTGCCGCTTAATTCACCCGGCTATATCTAGCGATTGGTAAGGGGTCTCAGCACCGAGATCCCCTGACAAATCAAATTTTTTTACATTCATGACATGTCAAAAAAACACCTTTAATGACAGTAGCCCTTGGAGTTGAGCATTGACTGACAATAGGTGGCACTAGAGAGCCGTGTCCTCTTTATGTAGAGGGAACTAGTTGGCAGATATGAAATGTACTTGTGTGAATGAAGAAACAGAATTTTTATTGTCTCTTGTTATGCACTAAATGGTCACTAGATGGTGCTGTGTAGCTACTGCCTATGCGGAATAAAAGACTTAAAAGATATTTTCACGTGACTATTGCCACAATTCGCCATCTTTGCTACTTCTGTGGCACCAACGTGTTCTGCAGCACTGTCCAGAATTGTCGTCCTGTGGGATGACATTAGGGACAGTTTAAGGGAAATTAAAATAACCTGTTAGTTTTTGGAATTGTGGGATAAAACAAGAGAATCTGGCGGAAACCCAAGAATCACAGGGAGAACATACAAACTCCATAGGTTGCCTTTTGCTCATATTCAAACCCAGGGCTGTGAGGCATATTGTAAAACGGTAGAATTTATGTACACTAACATAGTAATGTCTTCCCCATCCTCATTACTTTCTCTTCAGCGATAAAGATATTTTCTGGTGGTAGACTTGCAATTGCTCTTTCTTTTTTTTTGTTGCTGTAAGTGAATCCTTAATTCAAGTGAACCCTAATAATAATCAATTAGTGTATACTGGGCACCGATGCAAATGGTCAGGGCCCATTCACACTACAAATTTTCCAAAGGGAATTCTGCTCCGAAGTTCTGCTGCAGAAAATATGGAACAAGAGTGTCCCATTGTTTTCAAGGGGATTCTGTGGCACTATGTACGACATTTACGATGGCGTATTTCTGAGTCGTCCTAGGGCCGACATGATCTGCTGGCGACTGCTACTCGGTCGGAAACTCCATCCAGGATATCTCTGGGTGGAGAATCTGTAGTGTAAATGAGCCCCTTAGATGGAAAACATTATATGACTGCAGTTAGGAGTCAGACCACAGACTCCATATAAATCATCATTCACCACACGGTCTTGGTGGTACAGGTTTGGGTTTCATCAAAGAGGGTACCGTGACGCAAAGGATGTGCCCTCACTGAAGCTGTGCAGAAGCATTCCTGGCCAGTCAGGTGGAGAATCCGGTGTAATACACTATATAATATATGTGTGTGTATGTATGTATGTATATATGTGTATATATATATATATATATTCTAGTACACAGTAGCAGTTTAAGTCAGAATGCAATACAAAAAGGTTCTTCCTGGGTAGCAAATTACGCTGCTGATTTTGCTGCCCATTGACTCTAATGGGTATGAATACGCAGCAAAATACAGCCCATGTGACCCTGTCCAAAAAGCTTACAATCTAATTGGTCAACATTGAGCGTACAATGCAAGAAAAGAATGTCCGGCACCACGGTGTAAAATGAATGCAAATCCTGCTTTATTGAAGGTTAAACATACAGGAGTACAGTAGTCCCTCAAGTTACAATATTAATTGGTTCCAGGACGACCATTGTATGTTGAAACCATTGTATGTTGAGACCAGAACTCTATGGAAACCTGGTAATTGCTTCTGAAGCCACCAAAATGTCATCCAAAAATAGGAAAAAGTGAGGATTAAAGAAAAATAAGTAGATAACTAATATAGATAAAGTAAGTCCTTTACATATAAAGGTAAGACAGATCTGCTGGGAGCTGTAAATCACTGTCTATGTCAGTGTTTCCCAACCAGATTGCCTCCAGCTGTTGCAAAACTACAACTCCCAGCATGCCCGGACAGCCGCTGGCTGTCCGGGCATGCTGGGATTTGTAGTTTTGCAACAGCTGGAGGCACCCTGGTTGGGAAACAATGGTTTTTGTAGAGGACAGGAGCTTCTTCAGGGTCCTGTATAGTACACACAGTGTCCCATATGGAGCCACTCTTACTTGGTGTCCAAAGGAGCAGCTAACCCTGGCACAGGTAAGGATTAGTACAGAACTTGTAGTTCCTCCGTGTACTGTAGGGGGCGCTACCAGACACCAGTCAGTGCATGCACTTCAGTAATAGAGGTGATTTACCAGTAAAATGCCCATTCTGATTGGTCAGTTCCTCCAGTTGTGACTCACAGATCTGGACTGTCTGTACATTGTATGTTGGGTCTGGTTTCAAGTTACAAAGGTCCAGAAAAGAACATTGTATGTTGAAACTATTGTATGTTGAGGCCATTGTAAGCTGAGGGATCACTGTACATACAGACGCGATAAAATCCTCTGACGCATTTAACGCTAACAGCGCTTAATTGTTACTGAATACAGTACATATAACATGATGTATAGGCCTTCTCTAACCTCATATTGGAGGATGAATAGTTAAGAGCCGGTAGCAGCCATCTCTGTAACACATAAGTCCTACTGAGACATAACATCTCTGCCCAGGGCATAAAATATGTGATGCTCTGTATCCCTTCCAGGCTTGTCATGTCGGAGGAGATGACCAACCTTGTCGTTGTGCATTGGGGAGGACTGATCCTGGACCTGACAGCCGGATACCTTCTCTTCTTTGATGTCACACGTCCCATTGCTATGTTCTTTGTCTCTTACTTCCATTGCATGAACTCTCAGCTTTTTAGCATAGGTAAGTGTATGCTGTATTTTTAACCTTATGTAAAAAAGGGGGGTGTAAGTAGACCCTTTTTCCAATCTGTCGGACCATACCCCCTATTTTCCTTTAATGCTATGACTGTGAGCCTCTTATGAGGATAACGCACCTTGGTCTCGCCATTGCTATCCATTTCAGAACCATGCTGCATGAATCTCTTGGCATTGGTGAATAAAGATGGTTCTCGTCTATATTACTTCCATCTATGTGGCTCTCTCCGCCATCTACTATAACCTCTAACCATTATTGAACTACTTTGTCTCCTGTACTTCTCTCCTCCTGACAGGCATGTTCTCGTACACTATGCTGGCCACCAGCCCACTGTTCTGTTATCCTGATTGGCCCCGTCGTCTGGTGTCAAAGTTGCCCGGCTGGTTACACTGGGCATTTCCTCGCACCCAGTCGCCACAAAAAAGCTTGGAATGCGTTTACTCAGGACAGAAGGCAAAGGGCTCCATAAGACTACGACACAAACTAGGAGCCATCTTTACTGTTATCTACATACTCGAACAGCTGTTCCTGCCCTATTCACATTTTGTTACCCAGGTGAGGGCTCACAGATGTGTTCCTGTGCATTGTTTGTTCTTTTTGTAGAACTTACATCTGTCTAATAGAATTATTCTCATCTGATGTTAAGCCTGTTGCTAAATTGGAGGCTGTCTTATCTCTGGGTCCCCACAGTGCAAACAACCTTAAATGGGCATTGTCAATTGCCAAAACTTCTCATATAATGTAAATATAAAAAGGGCAAGCGGGGCTGTGTACAGTGAGGACAAGCGGGGCTGTGTACAGTGAGGACAAGCGGGGCTCTGTGCACCAAGGACAAGCGGGGCTCTGTACACCGAGGACAAGCGGGGCTCTGTGCACCGAGGACAAGCGGGGCTCTGTGCACCGAGGACAAGCGGGGCTCTGTGCACCGAGGACAAGCGGGGCTCTGTGCACCGAGGACAAGCGGGGCTCTGTGCACCGAGGACAAGCGGGGCTCTGTGCACCGAGGACAAGCGGGGCTCTGTGCACCGAGGACAAGCGGGGCTCTGTGCACCGGGGGTCTGTGACATGCTATGGGCTCACACAGCAGGATAATTGACAAGTCAGGAGTCTGCACAGAGCCCTGCTTGTCCTGCCTTCACTTCCTGTATTATGTCTTTGCACAGAGAATAGCTGCATAGACAAGACAATATTTTTTTCACCCAGAAATATACACATTTTTTAACCAATGTATATTGCAAATATACATATAATGTTGTCTACATTATATAAAAAGTTTTTGCAAATGACAGGTACACTTTAATATTGTTCCATTGAAGCGAGTATGGCTGTGTTGCAGTTCCCCTGGATGTGATTTTGCCTGTGTGAAAAAAATGCTAATTGTAATTCTGCCTTAACTATATTCTTCTTTGTGTCTCAAGGGATACAATAACTGGACAAATGGCCTTTACGGTTACTCATGGGATATGATGGTGCATTCACGTTCCCACCAGCATGTGAAGATTACATACAAAGATGGACTCACTGGAGAAATTGGATATCTGAACCCTGGGGTGAGTGTAGGGTTTTGAAGGGTACCAATAGTCTGAAACAGTTTTTTCTTGTAATAGCACAACCTGATGTAGTAGCCGCAACATCTTTCAGTGCCTATGGTACTTCCAGAAACACTTGTATCAGAGGTTAGACCTGCACCCATCAGACATGTATTGTATATCCTGTAGGCATGCAGCTATTGGCAATAGTAGGAAAACCTTATCCATAAACTAGAATTATACTATGTAAAGGCTGTGGGAGACTAGGAATTAATAAATGGTGCTTTTTTTTTTTTTTCTCATATGTATTAAATGGGCACTGTCTCATACAATAACTTTTGATATGTTTATAAAGCATGCCAAAACAATCTGTTAATACGGAAAAAGCCTGTAAAAAAAAGTGTCCACTAGGGGTCCCCCTGCCTCCTGGGACACATACCAGTCCTGCAGTGTCCAGTGGTCAGCGACACTTCATGGACACCATGAGTGATTGACAGGGCTGCAGGCAGGTCCAGGGCCCTCTGTGAGTCAGAGCAGAGGGGGAGGAGTCATCACAGTGAGGAGAAGAGAGGGACACGCCCCCTGCCTCTGAAGAGAAACCTCACTGAGCAATGATGGCAAGTAAATAAAGGTAATTCTGAGAGCAGTATAGGTCGTAGACAGTGATCAGCAAGCAAATGCGGACATGTAAATTATCGCTATTGGCTCTCCATAGGCTAACTACCGGTGTTTTCACGCTAAAATGCGTTTCATCCGGCCTCATCGAGGCCGGATGAAGCGCATTTTTGCGCGAAAACACCGGTAGTTAGCCTCTGAGTGCCATCCATCTCTGCAGCCCGTATCCCCGGTCAGCCCCGGTTGGAGGAGCATCGAGTCACGTATCGAGCGGTGAGTGCGGATATATTTCGGATTCATTTCTATACTCCACATGTTGATACCTATTCTATTATATCCCAGTACCTCCGCAGACTCCATTCTGGATAGATGACTGGCTAGAGCTACCATCACACCGCACCTGGTCACCCAGTATTAGCCGTATAGAGCAGTGCTGCCTGAACCTACATTTTGTATCTGGATGTATGTTATGGACCACACGATTGATGGAGCCTTGTAAAAGTGCTGATCAGTGCACTGTTTCCCTGCCTCCCATTGGCCCGTCAAAAAGGGTCCTTAGTCACAATTTGCACCGCAGACCTACCGAAACTGTGTTTCTTCTAACGTGCTCAGCCAAACCCAGTACTGAGGTAAACATTTCCTCTATTAGGTTTTCACACAGACGCGGCGCTGGAAGGATCATGCTGACATGCTGAAGCAGTATGCCAACTGCCTGCAAGGCCTGCTGGGAGCTTATAATATCTCTGAGCCTGAAATATACTTTGACATATGGGTGTCAATCAATGACCGTTTCCAGCAGAGGTAAGTATGTTGCCGCCAAGAGGCTTGCGTATTGTGGTGTGATACAACTGATAGAATTATGCCTAATATGTGAACCCAGTAACCATGTTCCCTGACTGGATTTTCAGGTTGTATGACCCCACAGTGGACATTGTCAAAGCCGAATGGTCGCCATTCCACAAAACACCCTGGGTTAAACCGTTGCTGGTAGATCTGTCACCATGGAGGGCAAAATTTCTGGAGGTTGAGGACAGTTTGGATAATCAGACAGATGTGGTGTTCATTGCAGATTTCCCAGGTAATGTTTCAAGACTTGGTACATTATGTTATGGTCCAAATATTATAACTTATCACAGGATAGGTCATTGGTATGTAACTGCTGGAACGTTCACTTATCATGAGATTCGGGGGGGTGCTGGTCCCTCAATGTGAATAGGTGTGGTGGTCACGGGTACATGCTGCCCCAACAGCAGTCCAGTGCCGCTCAATTCACATAGGGGCCCCCTACAGTCAGACCTCCAGTGATTACACATATTTATCACCTATCCTATGGTAAGGTGGTGTTAGTGGGAAAACCTCATCTGACTATGCTTTATATAAAGGGGTTGTCCCAGCTCGCTTTTTCTGGCTTTCTCCACTCCTTTGGCCTGTTTGCAGCTTCTAGAGGTGGTCAGGAAAGCAGACAAAACTGGAAATTCATTGATTTGCATAACTACCTTCGACTTTAATGGGAGTTGCGTACACGGCATAGCTCAGCGGGATACTTTTTTTTTTTTTTTTTTTTTAACTCCAGAAGCTACGCAAAGGCATACCCCTGTGAGCCACACGGTTAATAACTTCTGATAAAGTGAGTGGGAGTTAAATAAATTGTGTAACTTCCCCACTTCAGCTGCTTTCTGCTTTCCTGACCACTGCAAACAGGCCTTAAAGGGGTACTCCACCCCTAGACATCTTATCCCCTATCCAAAGGATAGGGGATAAGATGTCTGATCGCGGGGTCCCACTGCTGGGGACCCCCGCAATATAGCATGCAGCACCCACCTGTGTCTGCTTCCGGCAGCGCTGGAGGTTCTGGCTACCGACCACGGGAACGGAAGATTGTGACGTCACGACTCCGCCCCTGTGTGATGTCACGCCCCACCCCCTCAATGCAAGTCTATGGGAGGGGGCGTGACAGCTGTACTCCTGTGCAAAACCTAATTTTTTTAATCAACTGGTGCCAGAAAGTTAAACAGATTTGTAAATTACTTCTATTAAAAAATCTTTACCCTTCCAGAAATTATTTTTCTTTTTGAATTTCTTTTTTGTCTTGTCCACAGTGCTCTCTGCTGACACCTCTGTCCGTGTCAGGAACTGTCCAGAGCAGCATAGGTTTGCTATGGGGATTTTCTCCTGCTCTGGACAGTTCCTGACACAGACAGAGATGTCAGCAGAGAGCACTGTAGTCAGACAGAAAGGAAATTCAAAAAGAAAAGAATTTCCTCTGTAGCATACAGCTGCTAAAAGGTACTGGAAGGGTAAATATTTTTTATTAGAAGTAATTTACAAATCTGTTTAACTTTGTGGCACCAGTTGATTTAAAAAAAAATTTTTTTTTTTTAAAATAAAGTTTTCCACTGGAATACCCCTTTTAAGAGCGGAAAGAAAGCCAGAAGGAGCTGGGACAACCCCTTTTAATATCTGCTTTCTGTTTACTCTGGATGATAGGTCTTCACTTGGAGAATTTTGTGAGTGAGGATCTGGGTAACACCAGTATACAGGTGCTGCAAGGTGAAGTCAATGTGGAGATAGTGAAGGACGCAAAGAACTTCACCCTGAGAGAGGGAGATCGCATGCAGGTAAATGTATATTGGGTTATGACTAGTCATTGTGTGCATCCATCACATGATGTGCTCTTCCTCAGGCCTTATGTTACTACGGTCATACGTTAGCACTGTAAATATTTCAGTATATGACTGTAAGTTATTCACTTTGGCCCGGGATATGGAATGAGGGCACCTAGCAGTATGAGTGCAATACATATTGATCTTGTCTTCCAGTTGCCAGCTGGGGAATACCACAAGGTGTTCACAGTGTCCCCAGGGCCCTCGTGTTACATGTACCTTTATGTGAACACCACAGCGGTGACCCTAGAACAGAACCTTACCCGACTGCAGGAGCTGAAGGAGAAGGTGGAGAATGGGAGTGGTGAGTGATCGCTAAAGTGCAGACTGACGTATAGAATCCCAATCTGATATGTGGAGGGAACGGAGATGGTTCTACCTTTTTGTATTACATTTGTGCTCACGTCACAGCATTAACTTTGTGCTTTCCTATAGAGCAACAAATGCAATGTCCCAGCAAGCTGTTTTTGTTGTTTAACAGTAATACTATACAGTAAAAGATATAGTGGGACTATTACTATAAAGTAATCGGGATCGCTGGGCTGTGGTAACCGAAGTCCTAAGTGTGCGGATCCGGCGGTGCTGGGAACCAGAAAGAACCAAGTCACTAATCACAACTAGTATAGAAAAAACACGGTTACCTGCACTCACCACTAGACTTTAGTCAGCCGACTCCGCTTCAACTGCTCACACAGACGTCACCGGTTCCAGACATGATTCAGAGCGCTTAGAGGCGACTGCCGGTGTTTTCGTGCTGTGTGCGCTTCTTCTGGCCTCGTTAAACAGATTTGTAAATTACTTGTATTAAAAAAATCTTTACCCTTCCAGTACTTTTAAGCAGCTGTATGCTACAGAGGAAATTCTTTTCTTTTTGAATTTCTTTTTTGTTTTGTCCACACTGCTCTCTGCTGACACCTCTGTCCGTGTAAGGAACTGTCCAGAGCAGCATAGGTTTGCAATGGGGATTTTCTCCTGCTCTGGACAGTTCCTGATACAGGCATCAGGTGTCAGCAGAGAGCACTGTGGTCAAGACAAAAAATAAATTCAAAAGGAAAAGAATTTCCTTTGTAGCATACAGCTGCTAAAAAGTACTGGAAGGGTAAAGATTTTTTAATGGAAGTCATTTACAAATCGGTTTAACTTTCTGGCACCAGTTGATTTAAAAAAAAAAAAAAAAAAGTTTTCCACCGAAGTACCCCGCACTCACCACTAGACTTCAGTCAGCCGACTCCACTTCAACTGCTCGCACGGACATCACTGGTTACAGACATGATGCAGGGCGCTCAAAGGCGACTGCCGGCGGTTTCGCGAGGCCGGAAGAAGCGCACACAGCGCCAAACCACTGGCAGTCTCTGAGCGCCCTGCATCATGTCTGGAACCGGTGATTAGAGATGAGCGAAGTTAGGACCGTATCCACCTTTCCCAGCCCACCGGAGCACCTGAAAGCTGAACTAATTTATGCAGGCTAACATCAGCAAACACCGAGCCGCGAGGTTCGTGACGAATCGAATCACTGTAACTTCGCTCATCTCTACCGGTGACGTCCGTGTGAGCAGTTGGACTGAAGCCTAGCGGTGAGTGCGGGTAACCGTGTTTTTTTTCTATACTAGTTGTATTTTTATTTGTCTGCACTGAGCAATGTACAGTACCATCAGTGGTGCTGAATGCAGCAATAGTTATATACTTGATGTTAAAACAAATCATTTAATGTAACCACTAAAAAGGATCCACAAAGGTCCCAATGCCATCAATCAACAAAAAAACAACATATGCTGCACTGAAACCATGGTCAGTAGCCAAAAATGCTAATTTTCACATCTACAGATTAAAAATAATCCAATCTGCCAGTCAGCGACAAAAATGTATGCAAATATGGTATGAACAAAAAATGATACCAACTCCTGTCTAGGGGAGGGATGTAGGTGAGGGAAAAGAGGGAGGGTCCTAAGGGAGATATGTGGGCCGATAGATAGGGACATGTGTGGTTTTTTTTTTCTGACCAGTCAACAACATAAGTATTGAATTCAACTAGAGAGGTGGATGTGCTACCATGTCTGTTTTTTTTCCTCTAGATGAATTCACATAAGTATTGTTTTTTTGTTTACACTTTGTATATACTTACCTGTCCAATTTGAAGATACAGTCATGGCCCTAAATGTTGGCACCCCTGAAATTGTTCTAGAAAATGAAGTATTTCTCACAGAAAAGGATTGCAGTAACACATGTTTTGCTATCCACATGTTTATTCCCTTTGTGTGTATTGAATCTAAACCAAAAAAGGTAGGAAAAAAAGCTAATTGGACATAATGTCGCACCAAACTCCAAAAATGGGCTAAACAAAATTATTGGCGCCCTAAGCTTAATATTTGGTTGTACACCCTTTGGAAGAAATAACTGAAATCAGTCTCTTCCTATAACCATCAATAAGCTTCTTACACCTCTCAGCCGGAATGTTGGACCACTCTTCCTTTATAAACTGCTCCAGGTGTCTCTCTTATTGGAAGGCGCCTTTTCTCAACAGCAATTTTAAGATCTCTCCACAGGTGTTCAATGGGATTTAGATCTGGACTCATTGCTGCCACTTCAGAACTCTCCATCGCTTTGTTGCCATCCATTTCTGGGTGCTTTTTGACGTATGTTTGGGGTCATGGTCCTGCTGAAAGACCCAAGATCTCAGACGGAAACCCAGCTTTCTGACACTGGGCTGTACAGTGCGACCCAAATACCATTGGTAATCCTCAGATTTCATGATGCCTTGCACACATTCAAGGCACCCAGTGCCAGAGGCAGCAAAACAACCCCAAAACATCATTGAACCTCCACCATATGTCACTGTAGGTACTGTGTTCTTTTCTTTGTAGGCCTCATTCCGTTTTCGGTAAACAGTAGAATGATGTGCTTTACCAAAAAGCTCTATCTTGGTCTCATCTGTCCACAAGACATTTTCTCAGAAGGATTTTGACTTACTCAAGTTCATTTTGGCAAAATGTAGTCTTGCTTTTTTATGTCATTGTGTCAGCAGTGGGGTCCTCCTGGGTGTCCTGCCATAGTGTTTCATTTCATTTAAATGTCGACGGAGAGTTTGCACGGACACTGATGCTCCCTGAGCCTGCAGGACAGCTTGAATATCTTTGGAACTTGTTTGGGGCTGCTTATCCACCATCTGGACTATCCTGCGTTGACACCTTTCATCAATTTTTCTCTTCCGTCCACGCCCAGGGAGATTAGCTACAGTGCCATGGGTTGCAAACTTCTTGATAATGTTGCGCACTGTGGACAAAGGCAAATCTAGATCTCTAGAGATGGACTTGTAACCTTGAGATTGTTGATATTTTTCCCACAATTTTGGTTCTCAAGTCCTCAGACAGTTATCTTCTCCTCTTTCTGTTGTCCATGCTTAGTGTGGTGCACACACAGACACATACTAAGTGAACTTCTCTCCTTTTTATCTGCTTTCAGGTGTGATTTTTATATTGCCCACACCTGTTACTTTCCCCAGGTGAGTTTAAAGGAGCATCACATGCTTGAAACAATCTTATTTTTCCACAATTTTGAAAGGGTGCCAATCATTTTGTCCAGACCATTTTTGGAGTTTGGTGTGACATTATGTTCAATTTGCTTTTTTCCCTCCCTTTTTTGGTTTAGTTCCTATACACACAAAGGGAATAAACATGTATATAGCAAAATATGTGTTTCTGCAATCCTTTTCTGTGAGAAATACTTCATTTTCTAGAAACATTTCAGGGGTGCCAACATTTACGGCCATGACTGTAGCTGGGTACATGTATTGCGTCTCTATTTCCTGACAATAGTGTACGATGACATTTACCTATTGGGGTGCATCTGAGAGACAATGTATGCAGGATTGTCTCCTAGGTCCTACAACTCTATAATATATCTCTATATGTCCCTTGGGGATAAGGCATCCCACCATGAGGTATAACATATACACAGTGGGTATTCCATTTTAATGTATGATTACGAATATTTATAGGTGAGAATTATTGATTTGCATAGCCCAGGTTCTATAGTGTAATAATCTGTCATATATAATATCGGACCACGGAACGTGACGAGTTCTCTCATCTATCTCTTGATATATTATTTGCATGAGGTATTAGCATACTACCAGGTTTGGCCTCTACATCTTTCTCTCCTCATACATGTGGTATAATAGGAGGGCCACCTTTTCCTATCCAACCAGTTAGGTCACTCCAGTGAGACAGACAGAGAGCCCTCTATCCTGATCTATCACGATTGTAGGGATTGATAGGACCAGCGCAGGACTAGGTTCCGGAGCGGGGCCAACCTTATCAGGGCGTACACTGCACCTAGGATTAGGCGTAGTGAGAGGGTGAGTAAATAGGGTTACTGCGAGGTAGGGGCCACTCACGGTCCCTCCCTCTTTTCCCTCACCTACATCCCTCCCCTAGTTGGTATCATTTTTGTTAATACCATATGTATACATACATTTTTGTCGTTGACTGGATAATTTTTAATCTGTAGATGTGTAATTCTGCATTTTTGGCTACTGACCATGGTTTCAGTGCAGCATATGTTGTTTTTTGTTGCTTTATGGCATTGGGACCTTTGTGGATCCTTTTTAGTGGTTACATTAAATGTTAAGTTTTAGTGTTTTCAGTGATTTGTTTTCCATGGTACACTATTGATGATTTATTTTTTTTACGGTGATTTGTGTATATACTTGACGTTATTATTATTAAAGTACTGCCACAGAACCCTTAATTTAAAGGGGAATTCCAGCTTTTTATTTTTTTAATTAAATATGGTGCTGGGTTCAGGGGGAAAAAAAAAAACTTACCTAGCACCTCTCCCCAGCAGATCCTGTTTACCTCTACCTGGTCCCCAAATCTTCTCTCTTCCTCCAAGACAACAGTTGGAACAGGACCTGCCATCTCAGCCAATCACTGGCCGCAGCAGTGTCCCATCTCAGCTATTGATTGGTTTGCAGGCAGGTCCTGCTCCAATTGTTGTCTTGGAATGGAGAAGATTTGGGGACCAGACGGAGGCAAACAATTAAGTATGTTTTGGGAAGGTTTCTTTTTTATATTCCCACACTGCCACAGCATACATACATATGTGTGGATCAAATATATATATTTTTCCCCCCAACTTTTTTTTTTTTATTTGACGAAAGTCTGGTTAACCCCTTTTTTAAATTCAGTTTATGCTTTGCTTCCCAGAAACCTCTCCCCTACCACCCGAGTTACAGCCTCTCCTCTCCGGAACAGTGGAAGACCTCAATACGTCAGATCCCCTTGTGCTCGCCTACCTACGTAGACAGAGACGGCTAGAAGAAGTAGAACGTAGACGAAATGCTACAGTCATAGAAAGATTTCATAAGTTTATGAATAAGAAGTATTATCTTCTACGACGGAGGTAAGGGGGCTGGGCTTTTTATGAATGGTGATAAAACTGGCTTGTTTGGCATAATGTCAGTCATTCGATATATACATACAGGGCTCAAGTCCTGCAGGAACATGTGGGAACTGTGTTCCTGCACTTTTTTCACAGCAGGACCACCGTTCCCATAGCTGGAGTCCTGCAGGACCAGCCTTGATCCTATGTTCCCACACTTTTTTTTCCCCAGGACTTGACCCCTGTAGACATATATATGTTCAGATTTCAAACAAGCCCAAATGTACCGCATGTAGTTACTATTAGACTACATTTAGTCTATAGAAATGAATGGATCCGGTGCAGGCATGTTGTGATATATAACAGTTTGCCAATGAATACTACAAATGTAGGCTTGTAAGGCGCCACACTACAGGTATCATCCTGCTTTTTTACTGCCGTTATTTTACAATAACGGATGGAAAAAAACGGATTCAATAACTGGTAATAAATTATTTTTAAATGGCTACTGTCACCAACCTTTTTTTTAATTTTTTTTATATGTTGTAGTACTTATGTACTACAACATATCTCTAATATACTTTATTTTTTTTTTATTTTTTTTTTTATAAAATATTGTTTTTTTTATTTGAAAACCGGCCACCAGGGGTCTCCCTCCTATTGGCCGGCTGCAGCCTGCCGTGACGTCAAAACTGAATTAGGACCGATACCAGCCGGGCAATCGGTCCTAATTCAGTCAACCTGTGCTCGCTCCCTGCCTGTCAATCAGACAGGCGGGAGCGAGCGCGGAAAACACAGAGGATGCACGCATTGGCTCCCTGGCCTCGCATGCCAGCCCCGCCTCTCAGCATATACACCGCTGCTGCTGCCGCCTCAGGACTGTCCTACACTTGGGTATGTCTTTCGGGGGAAGGGGAGCGGGGTTCGGGGTAGCGCCATGGCCATAACAAAGTTATTGTTTTCTACCCAGGGTGCCTCCAGTTGTTTCACCATTACAACTCCCAGCATACCCTGACTGCCAATAGATGCCAGGGCAAGCTTGGAGTTGTATTGGTGAAACAGCTGGAGGCACCCTGTATAGATGAGCTAAGGGCAGAAGTCGCCCCCCCCCCAGCAGGCATCAGTGACGTTGCGGCTGCTGGGGAAGTCTGCCTGGTAAGTGAGCACACTACCAGGCAGACAAAAATATATTTTCAATATACTGGTAGTAAAAAAAAAAAAAGAAATCAAAGGCAGGGAGGTGGTTAGGCATAGATGGGCAATAGGCAGGGACAAAATGTATTTCTTTCTTTTTTTTTTTTAAAGGATGATGGGAGCTAGTTCATCCGTTATCATCAGTTACATCCGTTTTTTTTTTCCATCAGGTTTTTAACCCTTTTTTGTAAAGCTGTATTGAGCATGCTCAGTACAAAAATGGGTGTTAAAAAACCTGACAATAACGAATGTTTTTTTTTCTTTTTAATATCCAGTTCCCATAGACTTCAATGTAAATTTTTAACATGCGGTTTTTCACCATTTTAATTTGCCGGACCAAAAATGAGTGCATGCACCGTCTTTTGTGCCGGCAAAAATAACTGACATTAGTAAAAAACGAACATACCTGATGCAATAGGATGTTCAAAAAATCCCATTGACATGAATGGGATTTTTTGACGGCCGTTTTCAGGACTTTTTGCCGGGAGTAATAACGGAGGTTTTTTTTACAGGATGATACAGTACTAGAGATGAGCGAACTAACAGTAAATTTGATTCGTCACGAACTTCTCGGCTTGGCTGTTGATGATTTATCCTGCATTTATTAGTTCAGCTTTCAGGTGCTCCCGTGGGCTGGAAAAGGTGGATACAGTCCTAGGAGACTCTTTCCTAGGACTGTATCCACCTTTTCCAGCCCACGGGAGCACCTGAAAGCTGAACTAATTTATGCAGGATAAGTCAGCAACTGCCGAGCCGAGAAGTTCGTGACGAATCGAATTTACTGTAAGTTCGCTCATCTCTAGATGATACCTGTAGTGTGAAAGGGGCCTAATGGATGTGAACTTGGCATAAGAATTGCATAATATATATGCATGAAAGACAGAACCATATGAATATAGGCCTGGGGTCGCAGCAGTTATTACTGTGAAAGTTCTGACTAAGCAGTAAGATAACATTCCTCTAGGCCTGGGAATATGATTTAGTTTAGTCTTTTCTAGCAGATTCTGGTAGAAGGTTCCCACCCACAAAATCTATCTGCTGACAGGAGGCTTCTTATCAAAGTTTAGGCAAAAGGGAAGTTCGGCGTTTCCTCATTCAGCAGCTCTGGGCAACGTATATGTGCAAAGAATCCCATTCACTTCACTGCATCTTGTATTTTCATATCTACAATGTTTATGTCTTGGAGCGCCATTCACTTATGTTGCAAAACCAGATCTAAAGGAAGACAGCAGCAAAAGTGTCATTGAAAGAAAGCTAGTGTACGCTCAGCCTTATGTAAGTTGGGAGGATGACTTCGGTCTGTCAGGCAATGGTGCCAAATACTAGCAATATAGTCACCATAGTGAGACAGCCTTTTTAAAAAGCCTTTTTTTATATATATAATCAACTGGCTCTAGAAAGTTAAACAGATTTGTAAATTACTTCTATAAAAAAATCTTAATCCTTTCAGTACTTATGAGCTGCTGAAGTTAAGGTTGTTCTTTTCTGTCTAAGTGCTCTCTGATGACACGTGTCTCGGGAAATGCCCAGTTTAGAAGCAAATCCCCATAGCAAACCTATTCTACTCTGTGCAGTTCCCGAGACAGGTGTCATCAGAGAGCACTTAGACAGAAAAGAACAACCTTAATCCTTTCAGTACTTATGAGCTATTGAAGTTAAGGTTGTTCTTTTCTGTCTAAGTGCTCTCTGATGACACCTGTCTCGGGAAACGCCCAGTTTAGAAGAGGTCTGCTATGGGGATTTGCTTCTAAACTGGGCATTTCCCAAGACATGTGTCATCAGAGAGCACTTAGACAGAAAAGAACAACCTTAACTTCAGCAGCTCATAAGTACTGAAAGGATTAAGATTTTTTTATAGAAGTAATATACAAATCTGTTTAACTTTCTGGAGCCAGTTGATATATAAAAAAAAAAGTTTTTTCCTGGAATACCCCTTTAATCTATGAATGGAATAGCTTAGTGTTTCCCAACCAGGGCGTCTCAAGCTGTTGCAAAACTACAACTCCCAGCATGCTGGGAGTTGTAGTTTTGCAACAGCTGGAGGCACCCTGGTTGGGAAACACTGAAATAGCTGGACTAGGGTAAAGGTGGGTTCACACTATGGAATTTCCAGTTCTGCTATAAAATTCCGGTGCAGCAGAGTAACATTGCTGTCAGTGGGATTTTGCTGTACAGTACATACTGCGCCAAAATAATAAACTTATTGGCGGAATACATTGAGGGAGATTTATCCAAACCTGTCCAGAGGAAAAGTTTGAGTTGCCCATAGCAACCAATCAGATGGCTTCTTTCATTTTTGAAAAGGCCTGTAAAAAAAAAAATGAAAGAAGCGATCTGATTGGTTGCTATGGACAACTCAAACTATTTCCCTGGACAGGTTTTGATAAATCTCTCCCATTGTCTTTTATGAAGACCGGCAATGTCTGCGTCTATCAGATAAGTCAAGTTGTAGTTATGCAACAGCTGGAGAGCCACAAGTTGGAGTCCACTGCTGGAATTCCTCAACAAATGGACAACACCGATATGAGCACAAAAATTTTGGCCTTAGGCTAGGTTCAGACTACGGAATTTCCGACAGAAATTCCACTTGCTAAAATGTCTAGTGTAGTGAATGGGTTTCCGTTCACAAATTCACACTTCGGAATTTGTGAAGCGGAAAATCCGCTTAGAAATTTCCGCCTGAAGAAAGGCGGTGCTCTTTCTTCAGGCGGAAATCCGTGCGGAACACATTGCAGTCTATTGGAGACTGCTGTGTCCACGCGGTCCTAGCGCCCACTGATTCAGTCGGCGCTGGCCACACTCGGAATCTCCGGGTGGAAATTTTCTGCCTGGAGATTCCATAGTCTGAACCTAGCCTTAGTGCTGAGACCCGCACTGAAGAGAATGAGTGTGCACACTGCATCACTCCCCATCTCTCAGCGATCTTTGTCTCACTTCTGCATTATAAGGCTGGGTTCACACTAGGGATCGACCGATATCGTTTTTTTTAGGGCCGATACCGATACTCTGTGGAGGTTAGGGCCGATAGCCGATAACTTATACCGATGTTCCAGTATAAGTTAACGGCTATTTATCCGCCCCCCCCCCCCCCCCCCGGGCGACACCGCTGCAGATCATTGATTTAAAGCGGGCGCTTTAAATCAATGAATTGCAGTGGCTTTTGCGGTTCCAGAGACCACCGCCGCTACCCGCTTCTCTCCCCCTGCCTGTCCTGGGGTCTTGAGTCCTACCACCGTTGTGGTGTTTTTTTTTTACTTCTGTACCCGTAGCCTACCACTGTGTTTGGTCCGGTTGAAAAACCGTATTGAAACTTATACTTTTTTTTAATTTAAACATGGGAGTCAATGGGAACCATACAGAATCGTAAGTGCATACAGTTCCATCCGGTTTTCACCATACGGATTTTGACTTTGCACAGTTTTCTTTTCTTGAAATCAAACAAGTGAAATTTTATTCATAATGGAGTGAAAAGTTAAAAAGTATAAGTTTTTCTTTTTTCTTAAAAATGGATGCAACAGGACATCATTTTTTTTAAAAACGTATACGGCTAAAAATTTGTACACGTTTTGATACAGTTTAGTCCAGTTTTGAGGAATCCGTTTTTCATCAAAAACCTGATGCGGAAATTGTATTGCAAAAACGTGGTGTGAACCCAGCCTTAGTCTGTGGAACAGCAAGACAAATATCACTTAGAGCTGTAAAGTAATGCGTGCTGCCGCAAACTTTCCCCCCACTCTTTCTACTTATCAGTGGGGTCTCAGCTCTGTGACCCCGGCCGATCTAAACTTTTATCATCTTTAAGACTTTGCCATAGTTTTTTTTTAAACTGACACTTCAACTACAAAACCCATGGGTGATGGATGGCACTGTATACCTGTACAATGCCATCCACTGGAGGTATACATTGAGGCACCCTCCTGACATATGCCTCTGATACGAGAAATACAGAGAGTACCGTATTTTTCGCTGTATAAGACGCACTTTTTCTTCCCCAAAACTAGGGGGAAAAAGTCGGTGCGTCTTATACGGCGAATACACCCCTATCGCGGCGGTCCCTGCGGCCATCAACGGCCGGGACCCGCGACTAATACAGGACATCACCAATCGCGGCGATGCCCTGTATTAACCCTTCAGACACGGCGATCAAAGCTGACCGCCGCGTCTGAAGGGAAAGTGACACTAACCCGGCTGCTCAGTCGGGCTGTTCGGGACCGCCGCGATCCCGAACAGCCCGACTGAATCGCCGGGTTAGTGCTTACAGGACACCGGGGGGGACCTTACCTGCCTCCTCTGTGTCTTCTCTGTTCAGGGATCCCCTGTATGGCCGGCGCTCTCCTTCCTCGTCATCGCGTACGTGCATCGGCGTGCGTAACGACGTGATGGCGGCGACGGAGAGCGAGGATACCCGGCCGGCAGCAGAGACGTTCCGGAGCGACGGGGACACGGCGATAGCGATGGAGCGAGATCCAGGGCAGCGGTGACGGGTCCGGAGCGGTGGGACACATGAGTATTACCTCCTCCTGCAGTGGTCTTCAATCTGCGGACCTCCAGATGTTGCAAAACTACAACTCCCAGCATGCCCGGACAGCCGTTGGCTGTCAGGGCATTAGTTTTGCAACATCTGGAGGTCCGCAGGTTGAAGACCACTATTGGGTTCAAAATCTTTATATTTTTTTAGATTTTGCCCCTAAAAATTGGGTGCGTCCTATAGGACGAAAAATACGGTAGCCCCAGGAAAATCTCTGCCCTGTGATCTTTCCTTTATTTTGCATATCTCTAGTTTTGAAAAGCTCCCAATGTTTCCATACGTGTGTAACTGATCTTTGCATGTGATTCCAGCTGTAAGTGTTGGTAGGTCAAGATGCAGTATAACCTGTGGGGACAACGACTGGAATGTGTACAGGTCATCAGAGAACGTTCCTGTCTAATGGGGGATGCACTGTACTAATCCAGCAATGTAATCCTTGTGAATGTTGGAGACGGTGGCGCGTATGCCCACCAGGCCTGCCTCTGAGCATAGCATTATAGAGAAAAACATCACAATTACTGAACTCTAAACCCATACTTTCACAAACTAGAGCAGGAGAGGTTTGCTATGGAGATTTGCTTTTACTCAGGACAGTTCCTGACATGGGCAGAGGTGGCAGCAGAGAGCACTGTGATAAGACTGGAAAGAACTGCACAACTTCTTCTGGAGCATCTGTATAACTTTCTGGTACCAGTTGATTTGAAAACACAGTTGTCACGCCCCCTCCCATAGGCTTGCATTGAGGGGCGGAGTGTGACGTCACATGGGGGCGGAGAGGCGTGACGTCACACGTCGCCGGCCCTGTGGTCGCCGGTAATCAGACACGGAGCAAACATGCTCTGGGGACTGATTTTAACTGGGGTGCTGCGTGCAAGATCACAGGGGTCCCCAGCTGCGGGACCCCCATGATCAGGCATCTTATCCCCTATCCTTTGGATAGGGGATAAGATGTCTAAGCGCCAGAGTACCCCTTTAAATCAAATGGTGCCAGAAAGTTAAACAGATTTGTAAATGACGTCTATTTTGAAAATTTTAATCCTTCCAGTACTTATCAGCTGCTGTATACTACAGAGGAGGTTGTGTAGTTCTTTTCTTTCTGACCACAGTGCTCTCTGCTGACACCTCTGTCCATGTCAGGAACCGTGCGGCGCAGGAGAGGTTTGCTATAGGGATTTGCTCCTGACATGGTCAGAAGTGTCAGCAGAGAGCACTGTGGTCAGACAGAAAAGAACAACTCCTCTTCCTCTGTAGCATACAGAAGCTGATAAGTACTGGAAGGATTAGGATTTTCAAATAGAAGTCATTTACAAATCTGTTTAACTTTCTGGCACCAGTTGACTTAAAAAAAAAAAATATATATATATATATATATATACAGTTTTCCACCAGAGTACTCCTTTAAGAGTGGGTCGGTCACGCCCCCTCCCATTGACTTTCATTGAGGGGTTTGTGACACCATGAGGGGGCATGGCCAATCCACGCAGTACTAAAACAGCGTTCGGAACATTACTTTCGAACGCTGGTCAGTGGAGTACCCCTTTAAAGGGGTACTCCACCCATAGACATCTTATCCCCTATCCAAAGGATAGTGGATAATATTTCTGATCGTGGGGGTCCTGCTGCTGGGAACCCACGCGATCTCTCCTACAGAACCCCATTCAATCTGGGGCAGAGTACTCCTTTATTGCTGATCACCTTTTTCTAAATCAGTGTTTCCCAACCAATGTAGCTCCAGATGTTGCAAAGCTATACCTCCCAGCATGCTGGAAGTTATGAGTTTTGCAACAGCTGGAGCTACACTGGTTGGAAAACACTATTCTACTGCTTCCTGAGGCATGAGCACTGTGTTCATGAACAAAGTGGGGCTATGTGGCGACCCCCGTTCTGAAAAGATGCTTTCGCTACATCACACAGACATTTGTGGCATATACTGCAGGTATAACGGAGATATCTAAAATGGGAAGAGTTGTCTAATGCTGAATTTAAAGGGGTACTCCACTCCTAGACATCTTATCCACTATCCAGTGGTGGGTGCCGCATTCTACCCTCAGGCTAATACCATCCTGACCACGAGAACGGAAGATTGTGACGTCACGACTCGGCCCTGTGTGATGTCACACACGCCCCCTCAATGCAAGTCTATGGGAGGGGGCGTCACCTTTGGATAGGGGGATAAGATGTCTAGGGGTGGAGTACCCCTTTAAGAATTTCTATGCTATCCCTTCTGTAGTGATCAGGGCTCAGTTCACACATGCATTATTGCGTCTGGATGCTACAGTACTGTGCCAGATCGGATTTTGACAGATCAGCATTGAATGCTAAAATACATACGTGAACAGAGCAGGACTGTCACTTCTCACATACATAAGCTTGTGTGAGTTCTTTAAAGGGGTACTCCGGTGGAAAACATTTGTTTGAATCAACTGGTGCCAGAAAGGTAAACAGATTTGTCAATTACTTCTATTTAAAAATCGTAATTCTTCCAGTACTCATCAGCTGCTGTATAATACAGCATAATTCATATAATTCTTTTTGAATTTCTTTCCAGTCTGACCACAGTGCTCTCTGCTGCCACCTCTGTCTATGTCAGGAACTGTACAGAGCAGGAACAATTCCCCATAGCAAACCTCTCCTGCTCTGGTCAGTTCCTGACATGGACAGAAGTGGCAACAGAAAGCACTGTGGTCAGAAAGGAAATTCAAAAAGAAAAGAACTTCCTCTGTATTATACAGCAGCTGATAAGTACTGGAAGGATTAAGAGTGTTATTTTTTTTTTTTTTTTGAACAGATTTGTAAATTCTATTAAAAAAAAAAGTTTTCCACTGGAGTACCCCTTTACAGAAGCTGGGTGCCTCCAAGTGTTGCAAAACTACAACTCCCAGCATGCCCAGACAATCAAAGGCTGTCCCGGGAATGTTGAGAGTGGTAGTATTGCAACAAGTGGATATATTCTGGTTGGGAAACACTGATCTAACAGCTAAAATGCTATGAAATGACCCTGTGAATGGTATCACACATGGATCTAAATGAATTAGTATGCTCTGCCTACAGCCATCTGAAGTAGAATATAATATTTAAAAAAAAAAAAAATGCTTTCTCCTATAGTTTTCTGATGACGGCAATTTCTCTCCGGAATCTCTTATTTGGTAAGCCTCCCCTGGAGCAGCTGGCAGCAGAAGTGGCATTTGCCAATATTAAATATCAAGATCCAATGCAGCAGGAAGCCAAGCAGCAAGACTTCACCATGAAAGACCCAGAACACACGGACTTGTGACTGCACCTTACACCATAATACTTATCAGTATTGTCGGACTATTTTAGATTGTTTTTCTTTTTGTATGTTGCATCAAGCTGAATACTTTTATACATGGGATTTTACACTACGTAATCCAGCAGAAATAAATTTTTACCCAATATTCAGTGGAGGCTATACTAATCCACCAATATCCTTGGACACGGACAAACACTTGGACACCCCCAGCCCCCCCCTCTTCTCAGAGGCCATGGCATGTTGAAGGCAGCACCAATATACGATGCTTTTGTATGTAGGGGCCATTGCATAAACGGCTATTCGGCAGTGCAGACTGCCTCAGCTGCCACCGGATGGTCATTTATGGTGCCCCGCTGACTATTACTTACCTGTCCCCGGGGCATCCTCTTCGGGATCCCGCTCCATCCCGTCATCCAATAGGAGCGATGTGTGTAATGTCGTGATGGCGGCGATGGAGAGCAAGGATGCCGGGGAAGTAGAGGCCGTGCCGGAGCGTCAGGGACGCGGTGACATCCAGGGCAGCGGTGACGGTCCAGAGCGGCGGGGACAGGTGAGTACTGTATAACCACCAATACTAGTGGTCTTCAACCTGCAGCCGTTGGCTGTCCGAGCATGCTGGGTGTTGTAGTTTTGTAACATCTGGCGGTCCACAGGTTGTAGACCACTGTCCTATACTTTACATTGCACGGATCCCTCAACATATGATGTTTTCAACAAATGATGGTCCATTTGGAATGGATTACCATCGTATGTTGAGGGACCACTGTATATTAATAACTAGGTTCACATCAGCATTCAGAGGGGCGTTCCATGCTTCAGTTAGTGTGACAAGGCATTAAAAATGCATGGGACCCTGAGCAGGTGGGGTTTGTGCCGGGGAGGGAAGCCAGAGACAACACGATAAAAACTCTGGACTTAATTCATTCTACACAGGCTAAGAAAATACCTCTGATGATGCTATCACTTGACGCCGAAAAGGCCTTTGATCGCATCTCCTGGTCCTCCCTGGCACAAACCTTGCAACATGTTGGTCTGGGTCCAAACCTCTCAGCTAAAATTATGGCACTGTACCACGCTCCTAGCGCTCGCTTGAAAATCAACGGGTCCCTCTCTGCGCCATTCTCAATCCATAATGGCACCAGACAGGGCTGCCCCCGTTCCCTCTCCTGTACGCTCTGGACCTTTCCCAATTGTTCTCGTCATTTTTCCCCCCCCTCTGACCAGATTCCCGACGGAATTGGACTCCTGGAACCGCAAGGATTTCTCGTGGTTTGGTCGTGTTAATATCCTTAAAATGACCCTGATGCCTCATCTACTCTACCTCTTACAAACCATTCCTTCTTCTTACTGGAGTCAACTGAAGGCTTGCTCTGGCTCTTTTGTATGGGCCTCGGCTCGCCCTCGTCTTAATAGACTTACTCTGTCCCGTCCTAAATCCTTGGGTGGGGTGGGCCTCCCTGATTGCTGTACATACTACCTAGCTTGTGCTCATGGTACTTGATCTGTTTCACAACCACACATCGAAACTTTGGGTTCGCTTGGCACAGGATATCTGCCCCAATGCACTCTCCACTCTGCCTTGGACCTTGGCCCCGACATCTCAACATACCCTTCCCACCTCTTTCACTACCTGACACACCTTGGCGATCCTCCTTCACACGGGACGGGGGTCTGGTCTTATCGACCGGGGAGGGCCTCTCCTCCCTATCAGGGACAACCCACATTTTCCATCTGGTTCCTCCGCGAACTGCGCTTTCTTTGAAGCTACCTTAGCTCGCCCACAACGATTCCATCATGTCCTAGCTGGTGGTGCGCTCAAACCTCTAGAGGTCGTCCTGGGGGAACACCCGTTGTCTAGACGCGACCCATCCGCCTACCTTCAGCAACAACATTTTTATTCTAGACTCCAAGGTCGCCTGAATCTCCACCGTAGTCTGACCCCGTTTGAACGGTTATGCTTGGCCTCCTCGTACTCTCGTCACTCTCTCAGTCAACTACAGCTTGCTATTGTCCCCCCGAATGGAAGCCCTCCTGAGCTTTTGTCGAGCCTGGGAATCTGAATTGGGCACAACATTCCCCCCAGAGCAATGGCACAGGTGCTTTTTCCTCACGCATAAAGCTGTCATTGCCACGAAGGCTCAGGAAACAAGCTATAAAATTCTCTCAATGGTATTGGGTCCCTGAGATGCTCCATTGTTGGTACCCGACAGTTCCGAGCTCATGCTGGCGCTGTGGTGGTGATGAGGGTACTATGACGCATATCTGGTGGAGCTACCCCCAGCTTGCATCATTCTGGAGATCGGTCCTTCAGGTAGTTGGGGATGTGACTCGAGTCCAGGTTCTCTCTAGCCCGAAAGCTGCCTTACTTTATGTTCCCAATGGCGCAAGCAAAATACCCCTTGCACGACACCTTCTCCAAGCTGCTAAGACTGTTATCCCCAGGCATTGGAAAAGCCCTGTGCCTCCCACTCTTGAGGAATGGTTTTCCGAGGTGGCGCACATTCAACGCATGGAGGACCTCCTGGTTCCTCACCCGGAGGATGTGGCCAAATTAGCTGCAACCTGGCTCCCGTGGACTACCTTCTGCTCTTCCCCTGAATACCGGAGCATGGCGATCCAGAGTTCAATCTCACGTCTGGCCCCGTTTTACTGGCTCCGATCTGTCCGTCGGAGCTGCGCTTTACTTGGTACCCGCCCCAGCAGAGTCTCTCTGTTTTCGGTCTTTTCGTTGTCCTTCTTTGTCCTTGTGTAGTCATCTTGGCTGATTGCTTTGTCATCCTGATCCGACCTGAACACTGCCCTTACATTACTGTAGTTTTCTCTGTTGAATTTTCTTCACTCTGAATGCCTAGGAAGATTATTCCCCCTCCCTACTTGCTCCATCACTTTCCTTTTCACCCACCTGCCCTGGCAAATAGATGGCTTTCTGACAACCACAAGTTTTTGGTTTCATTGCAGATTTATTACAGTTTTGCTGTATTCTTCATATTGTCCTGCATAGTCAGGTCTTCTGTTTCATTGTTATTTGGGCCTACAAGGCCATTGATTGATGTATAATTTGTTCCCATCTGCTTGTATTTACTTGGTTTTATTAATAAACTCTCTTGAATTTGGAAACAAAAAAAAAATGCATGGGACCTGATAGCTGATATAACAGAGCTCTACAATGCTGATGTGAACATAGCCTTAGGCAATATGAGATCGCATACAGCTTGGGGGAGTGCTAAAGCTGGGTACTCCTGTATGTAATTTTTCATTTTTGCTCGGTATGAAGATTTCCCAGATCAGCAACCGAGGTTTTGTAAAGTATTTTTACAGGATTTGCCATACATTTCTAGTAGGTGCAGGGTATAGCAGTAATAAGCACATCTGACCCCCAGAGGGTGGTCTGTTTTCATCATCCAGAAATGGTGAGAGTTCAACATTTTATTCTGTGCTGAAGTGTCAAGGAAGCAGGCTATGTACCAATGCTGCAACATTTGTGATATTATTGAACATCACTTGAAATTTCTGTTTTAGTTTTAAAATGGCATGCTATGTATACAGCTGGATGGGGAGTGGAGTAGGATGCCATTCCCTTCCCTAGCTCATAGACTAGTTATCACAATGAATTTCAGAAAAGCTAGATTGATCAGACCTTGTCATACAAGCCACCAGGTTTATAAAGATATTACTATGCAATACTATTGTATTCTGCTGAAATTTTAGTAGCTGTTCCTTCAAGAGTTAAATGTATAAGGTCCACTGTAAGACATTTATCCCCTAGCTGCATGATAGGGGATGTTTGAGTGCAGGGGGTCCTAGTGGTCAGATCCCTGCAATCTCCTATATGCGGCACCAGCTCTGTTAGTGTTTTTTGCACAGTTTTAAAAAAAATCCCTCAGTCTATGGGAGAGGTGGACAGGAAGACCATTTCTGCCTCTCCCATAGAGGAATCGAGGGGGACATTTCTTCCAGCTTTACTGATTGTGCAAAATGTCACACCAGCAGCTCAGCCAGGGTCCTGTACCAGAGATAATAGGGTCCTAGCAGACAGATGCCCGTGTTTGGACCTATTTCTCTAAGTTTCATATCTTTTAAGTAGATCATGTAGAGATGATAGTTGTAGATGCCAAGAACATGTACTCTCCAGCAGGGCAGCCAGGAACAAGCCACAGCAGGTAACATCTATCCTGGGTGGCAAAGCCCTTCACACAATAACTTTACAAATACCCCCAGAGGATCTATGGGCACTTGAATTACTAAACAACCTTGGGGGCTATATCCCCTCAGGGAAACCCTGAATAGAGACCCTCTAGTCTAAAATTTAACTTTTAATCAATTTCCAAATAATTTCATGTGCTTAATTTTACCACTAGGTGGCAATATGTGCTTTAAAATTACAATCCCTATTTATTGTGATTTTGTTGCATTCTATGAATGGATATATCCAATCACAGGGCTGTTTGCAGTGCTCTGATACCATCTACAGACATAGTATCACAGAGCTCTGTGATCAATCCACATTATGATTGCAGGGATTGAGCTACAAACTTCTCTCCTCTATCCCAACGTTTCGCTAGTAAAGTCTAGCTTTTTCAAGAGTATGAGGTACCTGAAAAATTTATGAAGTACCTCATACTCTTGAAAGAGCTAGACTTTACTAGCAAAACATTGGGATAGAGGAGAAGTTTTTAGATCAATCCCTGCAATCATAATGTGGATTGGTCACAGAGCTCTGTGATACTATGTCTATAGATGGTATCAGAGCACTGCAAACAGCCCCGTGATTGATATATCCATGCATAGAATGCTAAAAAAAAATCACAATAGGGATTGTAATTTTAAAGCACATTGCCACCTAGTGGAAAAATTGAGCACATGAAATTATTATTTGGAAATTGATTAAAAGTTAAGTTTTAGACTACAGAAGGTCTATTCAGGGTTTCTTCACACAATGATGTCCTATTCTAGTCTTTTGCTAGGATCCTTTTTCTGAAAAGCATTAAACACAAGACACAAGTTTTAAAGGGAGTATCTAATACTTTATTCATGAATCTTCCTGTGATTGTATTTTACCAGAACCAGACACATGGAATATAAAAAGTGTAGGAGTTAGTGTAACCTATTAGCAGTCAGGGTCTCCTCTACAGGACAAGCATGTAAACCACCAGTTTCTCTGTACAACACTGGTATAGTGTTCTTATTCCTGCAGGGGACACCCCAACTGAATGAGATTACACATTAACAAGCCAGGACCTCTGCAGGGCACAGCTAAGGTTTTTCTGTACTACACCTTAGCATGCCAGAGGTACCTGGAGATGTGGTGTATCAGAACTGAACACAGCATGAAGTGTAATAAAAATAAAACTGTTGCCTGCAGCACAGGCTACTCTGTACTTACGCCCATGCCTGGCAACACAATAAATAAAGCAGTTAACATCCATTTTCAAGTAAGATCCTTTACTTCCTCCCTGTTGCTAGTCAGGTGCTTCTGCTCTGCACTGGGCTGGTTTCTCTGTAGCCACACCAGCCAGATGCAGAGGGGAATAAGGTTATAGCACCAGCTCGCAGAAGGTAAAATACTAGACAGGGAGAAGCTTGTGCAGTGTGGCTGAATGAAAAGAAGTTTCCTCAAATTAAAATAAAAAAAGTGAGTACAGGCACCAGGAGATATTAACAGCACTAAGAGGCCACTTTAAAGGGACAGGTTCTGCTTTACAGCCACCGAAAATTATGAGTATGGTCTTGGCAAAGTGCTGAGTTGTATGCATAGGGAATTCTTAAAATGCACATTAGACATGCACAGGATGTTGCAACTGAAGTGTTGTAGTAATAGGAACTAGCATCTAGGACCCAACAGAGATCCATATGGAAACTACAGAAGAGTATAAGACCGTGGCACCTATGGCAGTCTAGAAAGCCTGGGAAGAGTATACTTAGTCGTGAGTTACAACACTTAAGGCTACTGGAAGAGAAAATGAAAGCCTTGTCTGCTATTAAGCACGAATTGACAGCAAAGAGGTATGGGGACAAGCTCATACATGGTACCGTCTCCACAAGAAGCAGGACATGGCACTGGAGACTACAGTGAACCAATAGAATGACAGGAAAGCTTAATACAGGAACTTTTCCTCCCTAGGAATCTGCAGGCTTCTCTGTATATAACGCCAGCAGGTCAGAGGAGGAAAAGCCTAACAATCAATACTCCAGCTTTTTGGGCACTTCCCAGGGGAAGCTGTCCCTACCAAAGTGACCATAGGCAGCAGTCCTCTGATAAATTGGCTTCTTCAGATCCAGATCCCTGGAATATACAAGTTAGTTTGTTACACAGGTTTGTATCTTATACTGTACATTTTCAAATATATCAATTCTGGCAGGATCCTGCCCCAAGGCCTCAGTACAGGGCACTTACCCTGGGGACATCCTGGACACTATACTCACCCAATTACAGACTGTCTATTGTAGGGTCCACCAGTGGCCCGAAACCCCTTTCAATCTTCTCATCTGGCCTACAGTGCTCAGTGCACACTGTAGAACAAGCCCCTACCGAGTTTAGACTAACTACATCATGGACCCCTAAACACTCCTCCCTCCCACCTTCTCCTAAAACAAAGCAATGCTTGCTGCCGATTTTACCTGACAATGACACCAGGGCGAAGGTCAAAGTTTTTCTTCACTATAGCCAGCAGTTCCCTCTCGCTCTTTTGTGAGGTCCCGTAGTGGAAGATTGAAATGGACAGAGGATGGGCAACGCCAATTGCATAGGAAACCTATTGAGAAATTAAGATCTACAGTGTGAACACCACAGGCAAAGGGCACAATATAGATGCTGACTAATAAGCCTCCCTTCATACACAAGCCATTACTAATCCCTTTACATACCTGTACAAGGACACGGCGGCAAAGGCCAGCCTTAATTAAGGACTTAGCCACCCAACGGGCAGCATAAGCAGCAGATCTGTCCACCTTGGTGTAGTCCTTGCCAGAGAAGGCTCCACCACCATGGGCACCCCATCCACCATAAGTATCCACAATGATCTTGCGTCCAGTTAAGCCAGCATCTCCCTAGAAAAGAAATATTTGATGAGTTCGTTACAATGCAACTTAAACTCTTTAGTAGGTGCCAATTGCACCAACTGATGTGCCTACTGACCTGTGGACCACCGATGACAAAGCGGCCACTGGGTTGCAGGTGGTAGATGGTATCATCATCCAGGTACTTAGCAGGAACCACAGCCTTGACTATTTTATCTTTCAGTGCATCACGCATCTCATCTAGGCAGATTACCTCATCATGCTGTACAGAGACTACAATGGTGTGCACTCTGATAGGGATCACTGCCCCACGGTCCTGCATGTACTGGACTGTCACCTGGTGGGTCAACAGAACAATGTTAGTATTCTGATAGAGCATATTGACTGGCAAAGAGTACATGTTCAACACTTCCTTACCTGGGTCTTAGAGTCAGGACGAAGCCAGGGCAGGGTGCCATTACGTCGCAGCTCTGCCATCTTGGCATTCAATTTGTGGGCCAGAACAATGGTCAGGGGCATGCACTCTTCTGTCTCATCGGTAGCATAGCCAAACATAAGACCCTGCAAAACACATTGATTTAGCACAACAGCCAGATTTTATGACATTGCAAATCTTTAAGATTTTCCAAAACTTTTTACCTGGTCCCCAGCACCAACATCCTCTTCATTCCTATCCAAGTGGACACCCTGGGCAATGTCAGGAGACTGCTGCTCAAGGGCAACCAACACATTGCAGGTCTTGTAGTCGAAACCTAAGGATGCATTTGAGCACATGAATGTCACTATTGATCAGTGTTTATGTTTAGATAAGATCTGGCTAGCTTGGATTGGTTCTACTCACCTTTGGAGGAATCATCATAACCAACATGTTTGATTGTGTCCCGCACAACCTTCTGGTAGTCAACAGCTGCTCTGGAGGTGATCTCACCAGCAAGGAGAATCATACCAGTCTTTGCCACAGTTTCTAAAGAAATAAAAAACATTTTAAAAAAAAGTCACATCCACCATTTCTTCCGCTACGTGAAAATATTTGAACAGGCACAAAGTCATGAACACTTACCGCAAGCCACTTTAGCATCTGGGTCCTGCTTTAGATGGGCATCCAGGATTGCATCACTGATTTGGTCACATATTTTGTCTGTAATGAAAAAAGCAGC
Source organism: Hyla sarda (assembly GCF_029499605.1). Lineage (NCBI taxonomy): Eukaryota > Metazoa > Chordata > Amphibia > Anura > Hylidae > Hyla > Hyla sarda. Next base: position 67,186,514 of record NC_079192.1, read on the forward strand.
CATTAAGAATAGTGATAGAGGTCTGTTTTATGGGAAACTCTAGTCAGCACTTTAAGGAACCCGAGTATATTGGTGCTTTGTAGAAAGTAGTTTTTTTTATTAAAGTAAATTTTAATACTGGAAATGTGTCAACTGCCTGGACACCCAAAGGCACCCTGGTTGGGAACCATTGTATTTGTGAGACCGCTTCTAGCTTCTTTCCCACTGCAAAACCCAAAGCTCTTCTACAGGACTGAAGCTGGCTGCCATAGTGATGTAGTGGGATCTCAGTCATTATGCAGAAGGGGAGCATGGTTTTGGGATACACTTGAATCAGAAGACTATTAGAAGTACACTAAGTGTTGTGGGCGGTGGGGAACACCGTTTTCCCCAGCATGGGATAACGCAAGCCACTGACCTTTTGGCCCAGCTTATAAATTTCGAAGAGCAAATGTCTCTTCCATATATAGCGGTGTCACCCAACACCTGCTTCCCTTGGAGCGGAGAGAGTCCTGTTACTAGGCCAACATAGTAACCCTATGTGATCTGTCCCCAGCATTATCTCTTCAGTGTTTTCTTATAGTCAAGTTCAAGCTATTGTTCCCTTTTATCCACCAGGTATAATTTATATTCCTCAACAGCCTTACTAGAAGTCAGGAATATCTCTTGCCCTTTGACTCCCACTCATCCTATACATTGTAATAGTAATAAGCGAGATACTACAGCTATGTAACTACACTTAATACATCACATTGTGTTCCGTAACAGTTTGCCTTCATGATAAATATTGCGCAAGGCAGAGCAATATCCACTACGCCACTTATCTGTTTACTTCCCAAGGAAACTACCCCCGCTAAAACAAAGCCAGGAACAGATCCAAGTAGAATGACGCTGGGCTCTGTCCGCAGCTCACCCCCATCCTGAAAAGCATACACAGAAGCGGGCATTGACCCAACCTCTGCACCCGATATAGAATATATATAGTCAAGTGCGCAACAGCAATCCTGAGTATGCAGCTGTCCAGAAACCTGATCACTCTGCCGCCATTGAGCCATCCCCTCCCACCAGTCACGAGGATACATTACTCTGCCTCCTGCCTGCCAAAGTACCTGTAGGCTACATTAACAATCCAAGTCAATCAATCGGCCATCAGTTTAGTCTAAATTACTTGGGAGACACTAAAGCGCATCGTCATCTAAACTGCCACAAGTCTCCCCCAACTATCCCAGTCATCTGAAGCCTGTCAGTCCACGCTTCCACCCTTCACACAGAATAAGGACCTCGATCAGGAGAGGCAGACCCGATCCTCTTCTGTGCAGCACTGACATTTGGCCACTGGATGAAGCAGCTGATTTACAGGCAGTGAGCTGTGCTCTGCTCTTCAGTGTCATGCAGTGCGGCTTCAGACTCATGCTGCCCAGACATTTAGGGAGACCCCTAGTGGTCTTTTTTTAAGTAATAAAAATACATTTGTTAATCACATGTAATTATAAAGTTGTTTCTAATACATTAACAAAACATACAAAGTTTACTTGATGACAGGTACTCAGTTTTTCAACCAGAGGGCCTCAAGCTGTTGCTAAACTACAACTCCCAGCATGCCCGGACAGCCAGAGGTTTTCCACATGCTGGAATATGTAGTTTTGCAACAGCTGGAGACACCCTGGTTGGCAGTTCATTAGATTTACATCTTGCATTGTTCCCTGGCATCTCCCTTCCTGCGCGGTCACATGGTGGCCATGGAGTCTACCAATGCGAATGACGCTTTTATCTATAATCTGGAAGCAGCGCTTATTTCCACAATGCCATCTAGGCAGTATGCCCTCTATAGCAGCATTTGCAGAACTACAACCCCCAAAGGCATAGACAGGCATGCTGGGAGTTGTAGTCTCAACAGTCCATGCTTTATAAAGGGTAAACCTAGACAGGATTACTACAACCTGCTGATCATATATCACTAACACTTGACTGTCAGCTTCAAAAGGTCACAGAAAGCAGCAAGAGTTAATTTTTTTTGTTACATATCTACACATTGTCATGTTAAGCTGTGGCAAAACCACAACTCCCATCATGCCTTGCAAACTTCCATCTATGAGGGCATGCTGGGAGTTGTAGTCTTCAGGAAGCACGGCTCAGTCATTGGTGTCCGGTTACACCTGAAGGGGAGGGGTGCGTTAGATTAGCGCACATGTGACCTCCATTGTATCAGCTAAGCACCGTAAACTCACACTGGCCCGGGGGCTCCGGTACAACACAGGAGGGGCCGGCGCCGGTACCACGTGTTCTCTCCGCTGCTGCATTGCGGAGCCCCGAGCCACCGGGAGCGCGCACTCCGGCAGAACACACAACGCCACTCGATTTTTTTCTCATCTTTTTCCATAACGCGTTTAAAATCAACTTAATCGTTAAGAAAATAAAGTTGACAACGAACAAGTGATTACGTCATCCCGGCATATCTCTATAGACGCACGCACTCACCAGGGTGTCCTTCCCCGACGGACTCTGAGGTGAAAAGAAAGCTGCCCTCGTCGATGAGAGAGTCGTGGAAACCGTTCAGCATCTGTCCGTTCATGTCGAAGTTATGGGAGCGGTACGTTACACCAGCACAGTGCACTACTTCCACTTCTTGGTCCTCGCTGGCTGGAATGCAGGAATGGCGCCAGGTGCGGAGGCTTTTATTGCTTCCCTCTGGTGACGTCACGGATCCCGCGCGACGCCGCTCGGCCATTCCTCGGCCCCCTCCTAACATGACGTCTTCGCTGGTGAGAGTGGGCGGAGCTCAGGGAGTCATACCACTGTACACACGGGGGGCGCTGTTGATGGAAAGCTGAGGAAGGCAATGTGGAATCATTTTTTTTTTGCTCTTCTTCGGTAGATGTTAAATATACGCTATGAAATGTAATCGATGTTCGAGGTTTAATTTTAATAACTTGTGTATTGGTACAGTCCAACGAGCTGGAGATAGAGCTGGTGGGAGGAGCCTAGTCAGTCTGTTCTGAGGTGGTGAGGAGATTGGAGCTGTGCAGTCCTTGACTAGATAGCAATGGACACTAGTAACTAAGAAATGTTACTGTAAATTCTTATGATACTTATACTATTGTCAATACAGTTCTGTGCGCTTCCTGTTACAGATCAATATTATGCATCTAGTAGCAAGAAATGTTTTATATACATATATATGACAACAAAGAAGCAGCAGCACTCCAGTTGGAGTGAAAGTAATGAATCTGGGTGCATGGAGGCTAGAGGTCCAGGGGCCAAGTAGATACAGCAATTGGAAAAAACATGCCGCCGCCGCACTCACAGAATGTAGTAGGGGTGTGAATCGCCAAGAATTTGGCGATTCGATTCGAATCGCGATACCAGTGTGGCGATTCGATATATCGCGATATATCGCGATACCGTCTAGGTGACGATACATCGCGATATATCGCCCACCTGGGAGCATTCATAGATCCCAATAGACGCCGCTGTCAGCTTTGACAGCGGCGATCTAGTACTCCGGTGCTCACTTTTCTCATGTTATCCCGTCCGGGCTGCAAAATAAAATAAAACGCACTTTCTCTTACCTGCCAACGAGCCCGCGGAGCTCCGGTACAGTCCGGTACAGGTGTTCGGTCCCCGGGCTGTATTCTTCTTACTTCCTGTTAGTCCGGCACGTCACATGGAGCTTCAGCCTATCACCAGCCGCAGCGATGTCCCGCCTCCGCTGGTGATAGGCTGAAGCTCCATGTGACGTGCCGGACTAACAGGAAGTAAGAAGAATACAGCCCGGGGACCGAACACCTGTACCGGACTGTACCGGAGCTCCGCGGGCTCGTTGGCAGGTAAGATAAAGTGCGTTTTATTAAAAATTCCACATCCCTAAAAGAATCGATTCAAAAATATTTTGAATCGATTCTGTATCGGCAAATGAAAAATCGCGATTATCGCGAGAATCGATTTTTTCTTACATCCCTAGAATGTAGTGATACAAATTTGGCTTTATTAATAAATAAAGAAAGCCAGATGTCTCACTACACTCTGTGAGTGCGGCGGCATTTTTCCCGGTGCTATATACAGTGATCCCTCAACTTACAATGGTCTCAACATACAATAGTTTCAACATACAGTGATCCCTCAACTTACAATATTTTCAACATACAATGATCTTTTCTGGACCATTGTAACTTGAAACCAGACTCAACATACAATGCTACGGACAGTCCAGATCTGTGAAACGTGTCAATGGCTGGAAGAACCGACCAATCAGAATGGGCATTTACACCTGTACTACTGAAGTGCATGCACTGTCAGGTAGCGCCTCCCTACAATACAGGGAGGTACTACATGTTCTGTACTACTCTTTACCTGTACCAGGGTTAGCTGCTCCTTTGGATACCAGGTAAGGGTGGCTACATTTTGTGTGTACTGTACAGGACCCTGAAGAAGCTTCTGTCCTCTATATAGACTAGTCTTTCCCAACCAGGGTGCCTCCAGCTGTTGCAAAACTACAACTCCCAGCATGCCTGGACAGCCTTTGGCTGTCCAGGCATGCTGGGAGTTGTAGTTTTGCAACAGCTGGAAGCACCCTGGATGGGAAACACTGAAATAGACAGTGATTACAGCTCCCAGCAGATCTTTCTTACTTTTATATGTAAGGATTTGCTTTATCTATATTAGTTATCTACTTATTTTTATTTAATCCTCACTTTTTCCTATTTTTGGATGACATTTTGGGGGCTTCAAAATAGGGATCGACCGATATCGATTTTTTTTTAGGGCCGATACCGATAATCTGTGACCTTTCAGGCCGATAACCTATACCGATATACTCTGGCTGAGGGGGCAGGGCATTATCGGCATATCGGCAAGGTAATTGCCAATACTGATAATGTCCAAAATTGTGAATATCAGCCGATAATATCGGCCAAACCGATGATCGGTCGATCCCTACTTCAAAACCAATGACCAGATTTCCATAGAGTTATGGTCTCAACATACAATGGTTTCAACATACATTGGCCGTCCTGGAACCAATTAATATTCTAACTTGAGGGACCACTATATCTCAAAATATGGCAGGCTGCAGAGTTAAAATACTATTTCATGATGGAGAAAACTTTCCATTGGTAAAATAAGGGTTACTATTGTAGCACGGTACAGTCTATAGAGGATGTGCATAAGTTACAGGATGACTTGGATAGACTAAGTGTCTGGGCATCCACTTGGCAAATGAGGTTCAATGTGGATAAATGTAAAGTTATGCATCTGGGTACTAATAACCTGCATGCATCGTATGTCTTAGGGGGGATTAAACTGGCAGAGTCACTGGTAGAGAAGGATCTGGTTGTACTTGTAGATCACAGACTACAGAATAGCACAATGTCAGGCTGCTGCTTCCAAAGCCGGCAGGATATTGTCATGTATAAAAAGAGGCATGGACTCAAGGGACAGGGACATAATACTCCCCCTTCATAAAGCATTGGTACGGCCTCACCTGGAATATGCTGTTCAGTTTTGGTCGTCTGTACATAAAAGGGACACTGCGGAGTTGGAAAGGGTGCAGAGACGCGCGACTAAACTAATATGGGGCATGGAACATCTTAGCTATGAGGAGCGATTAAAGGAGTTACAATTGTTTAGTCTTGAGAAGAGACGTTTAAGGGGGGATATGATAAACGTATATAAGTATATAAATGGCCCATACAAAAAATATGGAGAAAAACTGTTCCAGGTTAAACCCCCCCAAAGGACGAGGGGGCACTCCCTCCGTCTGGAGAAGAAAAGGTTTAGTCTAAAGTCTCTTTACCGTGAGGACTGTGAACTTATGGAACGGTCTACCTCAGGAACTGGTCACAGCAGGAACAATTAACAGCTTTAAAACAGGGTTAGATACATTCCTGGAACAAATTAACATTAATGCTTATGCAGAATTATAAAACTACATCCCTTTCCCTTATCCCCTTACACCCTTCACTTCAATTCCCTGGTTGGACTTGATGGACGTATGTCTTTTTTCAACCATACTAACTATGTAACTATGTATCATAAATTGGACATGCAGGTTATACACTCCTATAATGCAAATGTGGTTTAGGCGATCTAGGCTGTGTTCACACTGCTTTTTTTTTTTTGTTCTAATTGCTGAACCTCCATCTCTCAAGAACTACCTGTAAAAAGCACAACAAAAAAGTGTGAACACAGCCCTATATTACAGTTATATTATCATCACGTAGATTACCTACATCTCCAAACTGTGGACCTTTAGCTACTAAACTACAACTCTTTGCATACACGGACAGCTGTTCAGCTGTTGAAACTACAACTCCGAGCATGCATGGACAGCCGGGCATGCTGGGAGTTGTAATTTTTTCAACAACTGGAGACCATTAATATAAAAGATCAGGGGGGATTCTTGTAATGACACATTCATGATCAGTAATTGCTTTAGGGTGTATTCACACACAGGATCAGCTGCGGATTTGAAGCTGTAAAATCTGCAATTGTGGATCTGCAACTGCAGATTTTACAAGGCAATTCTTGTGTATTTTTGATTGCCTGGTTTTACAATTGCGGTGTGGGTGAATACACCTTCTAGACTTGGCAAATGCAACGCATTGTTTGGGCTTTTCAGCTGTGAGCCATGATAAACGTATAGGAGAATGGGCCCCATGGTCAATTCATAATATCAGGAGAGCCAAAATAACCAGCGAGACATGCAGCCTTATCCTCAGGATGGTTTTTCTCTTACAATCTGTTCTAGGCTCTGTCCTGGGGCCCCTACTCTTCTTTATCTACACCCTCGGCCTGGGACAGATTATAGAATCCCATGGCATTAAGTACCAGTTCTATGCTGATGACACCCAAATCTACCTCTCTGGCCCGGATGTCGCCTCCCTCCTATCCAAAATCCCACATTGTCTGTCAGCTCTATCTTCTTTTTTTTTCCCCTCTTTTTTTTTCTCAGACTCAACATGGAGAAAACAAAATTCGTCATTTTCCCCCCATCCTGCTCCAACCCCCCCCCCCCCCCACTCAGTCTATCAATCACGGCCAATGGCTCTACCCTCCCTCCAGCACTCCAAGTTCACTGCCTTGGGGTCACCTTTGACTCAGCACTGTCTTTCAAACCACACTTCCAGACCCTCACCACTGTCTGTCGCCTTCTTTAAGAGCCGAGGAACATGCTAGAAAAGCAAGTGCAAGAAGAGACGTTTAAGGGGGGATATGATAAACGTATATAAGTATATAAATGGCCCATACAAAAAATATGGAGAAAAACTGTTCCAGGTTAAACCTCCCCAAAGGACGAGGGGGCACTCCCTCCGTCTGGAGAAGAAAAGGTTTAGTCTAAAGGGGCGACACGCCTTCTTTACCGTGAGGACTGTGAATTTATGGAACGGTCTACCTCAGGAACTGGTCACAGCAGGAACAATTAACAGCTTTAAAACAGGGTTAGATACATTCCTGGAACAAAATAACATTAATGCTTATGCAGAATTATAAAACTACATCCCTTCCCCTTATCCCCTTACACCCTTCCCTTCAATTCCCTGGTTGGACTTGATGGACGTATGTCTTTTTTCAACCATGCTAACTATGTAACTATGTAAATAGTGCAAACGTGTGACACTAAAAACACGTGCACAAAGGATGCAGTCTATCGCAATCCCCGACAGGAGAGAGGCCCCCCAACAAACCTACCCATCACCTCCGGACCAAAAGGTACCTGCGAGGTTCCAGGTTTGATGTCCCTTTTCGCAGAAGCTACTAAGGGACCACAAATTCTCCCGGCATCCCCCTTGGCCGGTATCTGTCCACAGTGCCATTAACGGTCGGTACCCTCCCCATGCAGGAGTACCCGGGGTTTTTGCAGAGAGGTGCGGAACCTAATGGCCACACACACTTGCCTTCACCTCCAAAACATCTCTCGAATCCGCTCATTCCTCAACTTTGACTCAACTAAACAATTGGTACACACCCTCATCATCTCCCACTTGGACTACTGCAATATCCTCCTCTGCGGCCTTCCATCCTCAACTCTTGCTTCCCTCCAATCCATCCTCAACTCTGCCGCTCGAATAATCCACCTATCACCTCGCGTCTCCTCTACCCCTTCTCTGTGCCAATCCCTTCACTGGCTACACGTTGCCCATAGAATTCCATTTAAACTGTTCACCATGAAAGGCCATCTACAGCCTGTCCCCTCCATATATCTCCGACCTGATCTCCCTATACCGCCCCACACATAAGCTCCGATCATTTCAAGATGTCCGCCTATGCTCCCCCCCCTGGTCCGCACTTCACATGACCGTCTCCAAGACTTCTCCCAAGCTTCCTCCATAGACTGGGTAACTTGGTACCCCGACACATCCGGTTCTCACCCACCATCAAGACCTTCAGTCTTGTCACATAAAATATTTAGAGAAATGTGAGGGAAGGGAGATACTGTATACAATATTATGTCTTATAACCATAAAGAACCGGCAACTAAGGGTTCTTTGGCCGACTGCTATCATCTCCTCCATTAGCATTCACATTTGACTCAGGATGTACATGTTATATTTATGGTGGGAGGAGGAGCTCGCGGCTCATGGAAACCTCCAACTCATATAATGGAAAATCATCTTTGAATGAAACAAACCATAAAGGCCGAAGGTTCCATTTATTTCCCAAGCCAAAGCAAGGGCACATGCCCCTTTTTGGCCACCCCTTCCTCACCAAGCCCCTGCTATAGATATTAGTTATAAGCAAAATTTGTCTAAAATCTATAGGAGTCCTTATTCTCTCCCTTAGTGCTCTGCCTATATATATGGTATTTACCGTTCTGCAGGAGCTGGGCACAGCTCTAGAGTCTAGAACAGTAGCCTCCAAACCGTGGACCTCCAGATGTGGCAAAACTACAACTCCCAGCATGCCCGGACAGCCGTTGGCTGTCCGGGCATGCTGGGAATTGTAGTTTTGCAACATCTGGAGGTCCAAGGTTTGAAGACAACTGGTCTAGAACGGGATGTGCTCTGCAGAATTCGGTACCTTTATGTAGACTCTGGGGAGATTATTATGTGTTTCCAAGAGCACTTGGATCTAGGAACATGATCATCCTAGGAGGATTACCCCAGATTATACAATGAAAATGCAATTGTCCTGGGAGACTTACAGCACTGAAAGAATCACATTGTGCTGTGTCGGCTTCTGATGGAATATAATATATGAATAATATGGAAGGACCTGTGGCTCTTTGCCAGGCCCGGATGTGCTCTGCAGATCCCATGTAGGTTTACACCATGCTCTGCAGCGGCCTGTGTCGTAAAAGGTGTACGGTTGCTCCCTCCTCCTTTCTCTGCAGATTTTTCTTTCCGCAGAATCATTGCTGATGAAACAAAGAGCTGGCACGTGGAACCTGAGCTACAGAGGGAATAAAGAGCCATGACACTGCATACTGGTGAAGCCCTGAACGCCTGCGCGTTAACTATTATAACAGTAGATGTGTAAAGGCTTGTTCTCACAACCATTAATTATGAATGTATCAAGATAGAGACAGCGTCCGGCACAGCCGCCAACATTCCAAATAAGAACTGGACACAAGACAGCCGGGACCGTCCGTAACAATCCCAGGGGGTGCTCAATCCGGGAGAAGCAGCAGATACAACACAGTCATAGAAGAAAAGACGGCACTCACCACATGGGATAAACGGTGATTTATTCGTGAACCGGCCGGACACAACAGATCGGGAGAGAGGGACGCCAGGTGAGTAATAGCTATTTCGTGCGCTTGCGCACGAAATAGCTATTGCTCACCTGGCGTCCCTCTCTCCCGATCTGTTGTGTCCAGCCGGTTCACGAATAAATCACCGTTTATCCCATGTGGTGAGTGCCGTCTTTTCTTCTATGACTGTGCATTAATTATGAATAATCCTATTTTTTTATATTATTGTACCGAGTGTAGTGTAAACGGTTGCAGATAATACTGATTTAATATTGTCAGAGGATGCTAAATGCTGCTCAAAATTTGGTGCAGTTCACATAGTAAGTGTCCAGGCGTCTGTAATACTTCTGCACTGTAGCAGTACTAGTCAGAAACTTGACCTTTCTACACTAGTATTCCTTGTATCTGTTGTGAGTCAGTGATGGGAATGATGCTCGCGATTGGTAAATCCTATTTTCGGGTCTGGATTTTTATGAAATGAAGTACAAGATTGGTAGTGGGGCTTTTCATTCCACTTTCTAAGCCACACCAGGTTTTTGAGCAAGCTTATATCAGCACATGCGCTCTGAAATGAAGCCCACGCATGTGTCATTGTAGGACCGTGAAGCCCACGCATGTGTCATCGTAGGACGCTGTTTCTACCAGGCCCTTATACATGTAGGAGGAAGGGCAGAAATTATAGTAATCGGCTGCCCAAAGAACTACTGACCCTCATATATGAGCATAACAAATATGTATACTGGAGGAATAGGGAGTACAAAGAATATCTCTGCAAAGATATCAGGATACTTAATTTATGCAGATTAATAGCACTTATAAGAATGTTTGAAAGTTTTTAACTCTCAGGTAATCCCTTTAAAAACATGTTAAACAGGTTCTCTGTATTTTTTTGGTTACCTGGTTACCTACCTTCCGGTGGAGCTATACTCACATCCCCTCTGCCATTGCCACTGTTTCTGTTTCGAATTATGTTTTGTGTGGGCAGGAACCATGGTAATTCTGGTGATCATCGTATAGGGTGACAAAAAGCCTGTCCTGTATTGTGCCATTCCATTCAAATAGCATAACTGTGTGGGAAGACCCAAAGGGAGAATTAGGGTAGGAGGTCAGACCAGCCAAGACCAGCATGGCTACAGTGTTATTCATGAAATGTTAACACATAGTTTTGGCATGTAAGATGACTTTTTGGTAGAAAAAGAGGCCATCAGGAGCCTAAGTTTGGGGTCTCCATGCCATTACTTTTGAGGCTTGAAAAAAGTTGTCAAGAAGATTAAGGGACGACAAGATGTTGGAAATTCCCAACAAGGAGCATTTGGTGGCCTATATTGCATGAGGGTTATGGGATTACCGTATATACTTGAGTATAATTTTTTCGTGCTGAAAATGCCCCCCTCGGCTTATACTCGAGTGAGCTCTCCGCTTGTCAATCCCTTCATCAGTGGTCTTCAACATCGGCTGTCCGGGCATGCTGGGAGTTGTAGTTTTAAAACATCTGGAGGTCCGCACGTCGCAGACCACTGCGCGGGCCTTCGTCATCATCCAGACGCCCCCTCCTTTAGTTTTCTACTCGCCTCCCCTCGGTGGGAAGGAAGGGTGAGCTGGTCCGGGCCACCTATGTTGCAGGGACCGTCCGGTGGGGAGGGTTAGTCGTTCCGGGCTGTACATTTTCACCGGGAGGCCCTCTTCTCCGCTGGCTCCGGGCCGGCCTCGGACTAGTGACGTTGCCTTTACAATGACGCACAGGGACTTCCATGCGCATGAACGTCTCTGTGCGTCGTCGTCGAGGCAATGTCACTAGTCCGGGGCCTTTAAGTATAATAACATTTTGTAGGCATGTAACCCAAAGCTTCAGAGGCTGAAGGCCAATATGGCAGTAATAAGGGATTGGTGATAAGAAAAAGAGTAACATAAAGCTCCTGAGCCCAAATGCAAAATGTATAAAATGAGCCTTCACCTGAGATGTGTTACTTATACTTGTGTCTTCTTATATGGCACAGGGCCTTTAACAGTTCCTAACACAGACAGAGGTGTCAGCAGAAAGTACTGTGGTCATATTGGAAAGAACTACAAAACTTCCTCTGGAGCATACAGCAACTGATGAGTACTGGAAGGATTAAAATTTTTACATAGAAGTAATTTCTATATCTGAAAGGAGGATTGATGGGATTGCTCACAGTTCAAGACTAAAGGTTGAGTTAGACCGAGCTATCCAAATAATGCACCAATACCCTCAGTACGTATGTAGAGAGATAAACAGAAAAAGGAAGGATTTGGAGCTGTTGTTCTAAAAATATATGGGCAACGATGAGTTACAAAATTCATTTAATATGGTAAAGTACAAGAAAATCGATAAAATGCATATAAACAGTCCATCAACAGGGCTCTTGTGGGTGAATATTACAGAATAAATGTGAAAATTATAACAGCGAAAAATAAAGCAGCATATAAAATTGATAATAAGTGATAACAAAAATTATAATAAAAATGCTAAAATATTCCACCACTCAACTGAAGTACAAGTAATAATGTTAGCAATGTTCCAATGCAAAGGAGGGAAAATTGATCACTTAAAAAATGCAAGTTAATGCAATTCATAGATAGTTCGTGCAGGAAATCAATAGGAAAGTGCAGAGATTGCAGCGATTGTTCGCAATGTTCTTCAATGTTGCACAAATTAAATTAGGGATAATCCTGTAAGTATAGACACTGGTACACAGTACCGCTCACCCCTGGAAGAAAATGCGAGTCCTCCCTGGTTCTTGCAGTGAGAACGGCTACTATCGGGGTTCCCGAGCCCTCTCCGTATGGAGACCTTGATGAAATGGAATGGGGGTATCTCGCTGGGTCCTGGGGATTGATCGCGGTGTCGTTCCTGTTTGGCTGGCCGGCACATATGGCTGGTAGGATCGGCAAGCCAGCGTCTGCCTCATGTGTGGTATGCGCGCCGAATCTGTGGTTTCCCAAAAGATGCGGGCAAGGATTCCGGAATGCAAATTTAGAAGTACAAAGTACTTCATCAATTTTCTTGTAATTTACCATAATAAATTATGTAGCTCATTATTGCCCATATATTATTAGACCTAGAGCTCCAAATCCTTCCTTTTTCTGTTTCATTTCTATATCTGTTTAACCCCTTAAGGACCCAGCCCAAATATACCTTAAGGACCTGGCCATTTTTTTAACATCTGACCACTGTCACTTCAAGCATTAATAACTCTGGGATGCTTTTACCTTTCATTCTGATTCCGAGATAGTTTTTTCCTGACATATTCTACTTTATGTTAGTGGTAAAATTTTGTCGATACTTCTATCATTTCTTGGTGAAAAATTCCAAAATTTGATGAAAAAATTGAAAATTTTGCATTTTTTTTTTTATTTGAAGCTCTCTGCTTATAAGGAAAATGAATATTCCAAATAAATTATATATTGATTCACATATACAATATGTCTACTTTATGTTTGCATCAATGTTTTGAAAGACATCAGAGGGCTTCAAATTTCAGCAGCAATTTTCTAATTTTTCACAAAATTTTCAAAATCGGATTTTTTCAGGGACCAGTTAGGTTTTGAAGTGGATTTGAGGGGCCTTCTTATTAGAAATACCCCATAAATGACACCATTATAAAAACTGCACCCCTCAAAGTATTCAAAATGACATTTAAAAGGTTTGTTAACCCTTTTGGTGTTTCACAGGAATAGCAGCAAGTTGAAGAAGAAAATTCAAAATCTTCATTTTTTACACTCGCATGTTCTTGTAAACCCAGTTTTTGCATTTTTACAAGGGGTAAAAAGAGAGGAATTTTCTTAAAATGTGTAACCCAATTTCTCTTGAGTAAGGAAATACCTCATGTGTATGTCAAGTGTGCGGCGGGTGCAGTAGAGGGCTCATAAGGGAAGGAGCGACAGTGGGATTTTGGAGAGTGAGTTTTTCTGAAATGGTTTTTGGGGGGCATGTCACATTTAGGAAGCCCCTATGATGCCAGAACAGCAAAAAAAAAAAACACATGGCATACTATTTTGGAAACTACACCCCTCAAGGAACGTAACAAGGGGTCCAGTGAGCCTTAACACCCCACAGGTGTTTGACGACTTTACATTAAAGTTGGATGTGTACATTTTTTTTATTTTTTTTTCACTAAAACGCTAGTTTTCCCCCAAATTTTTAATTAAATAAAGTGAGCCTTAATACCCCACAGGGGTTTTTACGACTTTTGCATATGTAAAAAATAATATTTTTTTCACTAAAATGTGTGTTTCCCCCTAAATTTCACATTTTTGCAAGGGTTAATAGCAGAAAATACCCCCCCCAAATTTGTAACCCTATCTCTGAGTATGGAGGTACCCCATAAGTTGACCTGAAGTGCACTACGGGCGAACTACAATGCTCCGAAGAGAAGGAGTCATATTTGGCTTTTTGAGAGCAAATTTTGCTCGGGGAGCATGTCGCATTTAGGAAGCCCCTATGGTGCCAGAACAGCAAAAAAAAAAAAAAAACGCATACCATTTTGGAAACTAGACCCCTTGAGGAACGTAACAAGGAATAAAGTGAGCCTTAATACCCCACAGGGGTTTCACGACTTTTGCATATGTAAAAAAAAAAAAAAAAAAATTTCACTAAAATGTGTGTTTCCCCCCAAATTTCACATTTTTGCAAGGGTTAATAGCAGAAAATAACCCCCCCCCCCAATTTGTAACCCCATCTCTTCTGAGTATGGCGGTACCCCATAAGTGGACGTCAAATGCACTGCAGGAGCGCTAAAATGCTCAGAAGAGAAGAAGTCACATTTGCTAATTTTGCTGAAATGGGGGGGGGGGGCATGTCACAAAAAAAATTTGTAAATACATTTCTTTGGAAAAAGGACATACCTCATATCTGGGCGTAAAACGGATCTCCGGGTGCACACTGGTCACGGAGGAACAGGAGGGCAGTCAGGGGCCTTGAGCTTCTGCCTATGGAGCCAGAACAGTGGCACCCCCCCTCAAGGGGCATTATATGGGGTACACTAATAACTAACAAGGGGTACAGTGGGACATAAAGGATAAAACAGGTTATGTTCCCAGAATGATGACCCAGAGCATAGCCAAAACTAAAAAAATATGCCCACCCCATACCCTATGCTCTGAATCATCAATCTGGGAATGTGATGTGTGTGGTCGTCCCTAACCTGTTGCCTCAAATGCGCACCCGCTCAGGTGGAGAGAGAGCGCTGCGCATTTGAGGCAACATAAAAAGTCCCCAATGATAGTGACTCAGTGACCCATGACCCAGAGAAAAAAAATACCCCCAGAGGTCTTATCATTTTTTTTTTTTTATGAAAATTTTTTGGGCAATTTAGTGGTTTTATGGGGTTAACACTTGAAATGTACTCTGGACTTGGTACATTGGGGTCAAATTATGGAAAATTAAAATGAAAAGGGAAAATTTAGTACTGCACGGAAGTGTGATACTCCCTGAAGCAGTTTTTAATGCAGAGGCCCTGTGTTGCCAGAGTTCTGGTACAGTACAAAAGAGTTGTACATGGCAACCTGTACCAAGTAGACCGCAACTTTCTTGTACCATACACGTGTTTTCCGCATGGCATTATATGGCTTCAGGATTTGATCAGAAAGATCAACTCCCCCCATATAACGATTGTAGTCCAGAATAAAATCGGGCTTGAGGACCGTTGTTGTGGTACCTCGCACAGGGACAGGTGAGCGTTACCATGAATAGTGGTCAGCACAAGGTCACCTCTTATACTTGACCAGCAACAGGTTTTCATGGGTAAGGGCACGCGACTCACCCTTGGGCATAGGTGTCTGAACAAAATTTAGAGGGAGGCCTCTCTGGTTTTTCCGCACGGTCCCACAAGCGGACGTCGATCTGGCGGCAAGGGATGTGAAGAGAGGGATGCTGGTATAAAAGTTGTCCACGTACACGTGGTAACCCTTATCCAGCAATGGGTGCACAAGCTCCCAAACGATTTTCCCGCTAACACCCAGAGTGGGGGAACAATCTGGGGGTTCAATACGGGAATCTCGTCCCTCATACACCCTAAACTTGAGAGTGTACCCGGAGGTACTATCACAAAGATAATATAGCTTCACGACATATCGCGCCCGCTTCGAGGGAATATACTGGCGGAAGATGAGTCTCCCCTTAAAACTGATGAGAGACTCATCTACCGAGAGGTCCCTGAGCGGTACATAGGCCTCCAAAAATTTGGCCCCAAAGTGATCGATGACCGGCCTCACTTTGTAAAGCCGGTCATAGGTGTGATCACCTCGGGGCGGACATGCCGCATTATCTGCATAATGCAGGCATTTCCGAATGGCCTCGAACCGCTTCCGTGCCTTGGCCATACTGTAGAGCGGGGTCTGGTATAGGACGTCACCGCTCCAGTACTGCCTGACACTTGGCTTTTTGACCAGGCCCATGTGCAGCACGAGGCCCCAAAATGTCCTCATTTCGGCTGCACTGACGGCGTACCATTCATTGGACCTGGCCAAAAAAGAATCAGGGTGGTGGGCGATGAACTGCCTGGCATACAGATTCGTCTGCTCCACCATTTTTTTTAACTTTTATTTTACTGTTTTACACTTATTTTTCCTACCTTTCCCTGGGGGTTTTTCTGTCCCTGCTCTATGGGGGATTGTCGGTCCTGAGGGGGCTCCAATCCTCACGGGGGGGGGGGGTCCCTGGCACCTTTGAGCAGCTTTGCCCGCTGACTGAACTCAGCTAACGGGCAGAGCTGCAAGAAGATGCAGTTAACCCCTCCCCCGCCGGCTGCTATTGGCTGGACCATCCAGCCAATAGCAGCGCTCCTGGGGGGTGACAAAATCGCCACCTCCCCATAGATACAGTGTGTGATAGGGGGTGTATTGTACACCCCCGATCACCTTGTATCTTCGGGTCAGCGGGTCACACGTGACCCGTATGACCCGAATCGCGGCAGATTGTTAGTGTGAATTCACCAACGATCTGCCCGGAACGTCGACATGGGGGGGTCTGATGACCCCCCTGGGCATTTGCGTGGTATGCCTGCTGAACGATATCAGCAGGCATCCCGGTCCGGTCCCCGCGCGGTGGGGACCGAAATTCCCACGGGCGTATGAATAGGCCCTGGGGGCTGAAGTACCAGGACGTCAAGGTGTATCCATACGCCCTAGGTCCTTAAGTGGTTAACTTCCTGGCACCAGTTTTTTTTCCTCCAGAAAACCCCTTTAAGCCCCCTCAGGTACCAGGGCCCAGGTACAACTGTTGCTTCTAAGGCCCCTAGACCTGCAATTGTAGTTTGGATCTCAGTGGAATAAACAAGTGAACCTACTGGTGTGTACACGATTGCATCACAAAATAGTGTAGCAGGTTCTATTTTAACGCCAAGGTTCCTCCTATTATAGCCGCCCTTGTGCCCCTGATAACAGAATTGGAAAGTTATTAGGTATCATGGAAAAATCAATGTCCAGAGGTTGCTGGCACCTTTACAGGGAAATGTTTATTTACATTCTGGATCTATGAAGGACACACAGGTTTATTTTCTAGGAAGATTTTGAAAACTCACTAGGGCATATTTACTTATACTGTGTAATACATAGTTTACACTTAGTCTGGGCAGTGTACAAATCCACATGGCATTGTAGAAACTCAATGGCCCTCATTTACTTAGAAAATCGGGTTGTAAGTCTATCTTGCTTTCTTACCCGACTGCTTTTTTCCCCTGGTATTTATTATTATGTCGCATCCTGTTTGTCGCACTTGGGTTTTGGTTTCCAACTCCTCTAAGTTGTCGGAAAAAAATCCACAACAATTCAACATATTTTGGTTGGAAACCTTTATAAATACGTGGGAAAGCTCAGAAATGTCGAGTTACGCCCCTTTTTCGGGTTTGGGAGAATCCACATCTGGTCCGTCGGGAAAAAATGTTGCATCGTGTCGCAGACTGGCGCTCGATGTCTGCGACATGTCGCAGACAAAGATGCGCCAAAAAAAAACGACAAAACAAGTCGGGTTTAGAATAGTAAATGAGGGCCAATGTGTCCCAGTGGCTCAGGCTGTTTGATGAAGTTTAGACACTGTTGACTTAGTTTTGATCACCTATTAGTTGGTTTAATTTGTGCCAACATTTTGGCACAATTTGTGGTGCATGATGTCCCATTGAGGTCACACACATACATTCCTGCTAAGCCTGGTCACACAAGGCACAAAGGTGACAAAAAGTGTCTAAAGCACATAATAAATGTGTTACAAGGCACATTTTCAGTAGTGAATCTGAGCCAGTGTGGTTGATTTGAGCTTTTCTAAGCAAGGGTAACCCATGTATGATATATACAAAGCTGATGCCTGGGGGAAATCTGACAAATTGCTCTATATACTGTAAGAATAGCAATGGTGCAGAGTGCCAAAAATCATTGGGAACTTGAGGGGGGGAAAAAAGCAAGGTCAGTCTGAATGTTGTCGTAATGTACTTGAGTATTTTTACTTATTGGCAAGCAAACTTGTCTTTAGGCAAATATAAGAACAATAGCACAAAGGACACTAAAAATAAGGAATTTGTAGAGCGTTAGATGGTTGTGTATTTACTGACTTGTTGACGAGAGGGGTCAGCAAATACGATACTAATGTATCTAAACCCACAGAGACAAGACAAGTGGGCAAAGGAGCTAAAAAATGGCTGAACAGGGTAAGTACATTGCCTGGCCACATTTGTACAGATCTCTGTGGCACCCTGATGGTGCCACCAAGGTCAGAAATTGGCACAAGCAGCGTGAATTCATTAACCCTTCCTTTCATGTGTCCACAGTTTAGGCTTGTGGAGGTGGTGTGATGGTACAGGGAATGTTTTTTGGCACACACTGGATCTTCTGATAATCTTTCACAATGTATATCCAGATGTATAGTGGTTGGACATGCACGCTGCTGCTCCATTCAATACTATGGTTCTGAAATATGTAGCTAGGTACAATGCTTGGCTGTTTTTGTATAGGTTGAGTAGCCGCATTCCACCGCCACTCCATTCAACCGGGGGGGGGGGGGGGGGGGGGGGTACATGGAACACCGTTCTCATGATCATATGGACCCAGCTGTCAGAAGCCCATCAATTAGACACTTATTACTTATCCTGCAGAATGTGTCTTCATAGCTTCTGTTACCGTACAATGGTAGCACAGAGGGTAACAATATTTGTAGTTAGTATGTCTGTGGCTGCAATACTTGAAGGAAATGCTTTTGATTGCCCGTGTGGAGAGTCAAACAAGTGTGGCCAGTGCTATGAAGGGCCCCAGGTTTTATCCCCTCTCCCCACTTCCTTTCACTGCCTTCTCCATGTTTTCCCAGATTGCAGTGCCGTTGAATTTGCCACCTCCAGTGGCAGCTTCACTGACTCAGCAAAAGTGCACCATCACTGATAGTGAGAGTGCTAGAAAGTGGTAAGTCACCACTGGAGCCAGTTATTTCACCAAACATGTACAGTGATCCCTCAACTTACAATGGCCTCAACATACAATAGTTTCAACATACAATGGACTTTTCTGGACCATTGTAAGTTGAAACCAGACTCAACATACAATGACAATCTGGACAAAGACAGTCCAGATCTGTGAAACTTGTCAATGGCCAAGAGAAATGACCAATCAGAATGGGCAATTTACTGGTAAAACACCCGTATTACTGAAGCGTATGCACTGACTGATGTCTGGTAGCGCCCCCTACAGTACAGGGAGGTATTACATGTCCTGTACACTTTACCTGTACCAGGGTTAGCTGTTCCTTTGGACACCAGGTGAGGGAGACTCCATGTAACTTTTTTAGGACATTGTGTGTACTGTACAGGACCCCGCAGAAGATGCTGTCCTCTACATAGACCAGTGTTTCCCAAGCAGGGTGCCCCCAGCTGTTGCAAAACTACAACTCCCAGCATGCCCGGACAGCCTTTGGCTGTCCGGGCATGCTGGGAGTTGTAGTTTTGCAACAGCTAGAGGCTCCCTGCTGTGGAAACACTGACATAAACAGTGATTTACAGCTCCCAGCAGATCTTTCTTACTTTTATATGTAAGGACTTGCTCTATATATATTAGTTATCTACTTATTTTTCTTTAATTCTCACTTTTTCCTATTTTTGGGACTTTAGAACCAATTACGAGGTTTCCATAGAGTTCTGGTCTCAACATACAATGGTTTCAGCATACAATGGTCGTCCCGGAACTTGAGGGACCACTGTACCACAATCTGGAAGAATGGTGCATGCACAGGTTTTCATGCAGGTATTGGAGAGCCTTGCCTGTCAATTATATATGGAGAAGGCGGGGAAAGGCACTTCATTCCAGGCCACGCCTCTTTGACTCTTGCACATGGACAATCAAAATAATGTTTTCAAGAATTGCAGCCACCAAACTACTAACACTACTAACAACAGGTTACATACACAGTTTGTAATGCAACAAGCCAAGAGTGCAAAGTCCTTATTAGTCTTTATTCTTTACTATGGTATCCACCTCTGGTTTTGGCTCAAAAACTGCATGTGTAAATCTAGCCTCATCCAGCTACTGGATGTCTTACTACATGTAATATTGCCTTATAAACACATTTTTATCATCCACCTTTACTGTGACAGTCATTTATGGCATGACGGTGTCTAGGTGAAGGGACTGTGGTATGGCGGTAGACGTGCTTTAGTGTAAGCAGCACGTAAGGAGAAAGTGTACACATTCTTTAGAACAAAGTTCTTGAAAAAGTATCTCTTAGATAGTAGTCAGTTCACAGAACAATATTCTACCTGCCTGCCTGTTCTGTTCTGCATCACATCACCTGTCACAATCCTACAAATCAAAGCTCACCGTTGTAATCTATATGTGGATGACTTTAGAACTCGAACTGGCTATAGATAAAAATGAAAAAACAACTGTAAGCTAAAACGTTATCATGCCTGATTCCCCATTGGTAATCAGATTAAAGGGGTACTCCGGTGAAAAACTTTTTTTTTAAAATCAACTGGTGCCAGAAAGTTAAACAGATTTGTAAATTACTTCTATTAAAAAATCTTAATCCTTCCTGTCCTTATTAGCTGCTGAATACTACAGTGGAAATTCTTTTCCGTTCGAAACACAGAGCTGACACCATGAGCAAAGTGCTCTCTGCTGACATCTCTGTCCATTTTAGGAACTGTCCAGAGTAAAAGGAAATCCCCATAGCAAACATATGCTGCTCTGGACAGTTCCTAAAATAGACAGAGATGTCAGCAGAGAGCACTGTGCTCATGATATCAGCAGACAGCTCTGTGTTTCAAAAAGAAAAGAATTTACAGGAAGGATTAAGGAAAGATTAAGATTTTTTAATAGAAGTAATTTACAAATCTAAAAGACAAAGACAACTCGGCACTGCTGAGACTGTACTACGGACTGATAGGTGAAGAAAGGATCACTGGTAAACTGCTGTACGAACTCGGGTGGTGCTCAGACTGATTGATAGCAGTTCAATAAATCTTGATAGAAGAATGAATGAAAAGTCGTCAACTCACCACGCTGGTTCTTGTGAGATCCTTCTTTATTCACGGCATACTCACATGCAACAAACAGGGGAGAGACAGACTGTGGGGGGTACAACAAGTCGGCAACAGAACCGTTTCACACAGTGAACGTGCTTCTTTGGGCCTCTAGGAACCAGCGTGGTGAATTGCCGACTTTTCATTCATTCTTCTATCAAGATAATTTACAAATCTGTTTAACTTTCTGGCACCAGTTGATTAAAAAAAAAGGTTTTCACCGGAGTACCCCTTTAAGCATGTCGAATGGCTGCTAGGACGTCTTTGAGGTGGTTGAGTTGCAGATATTTGTAAAAGGATATTTAGTATACACTAAAGGACCACTCTAGAGAATTATTTATTTCTGCCCAGCACTAAAACACCTTGGCTAGACAGGCGAGCTGATTCTCGTCTTCCCTGGTGGCTTTATTTCCTGGCAACAATGCTGTTCTGGTCCTGGTGCTTGGTCTATGGGATGCAGGAGGAGTCAATTGATGGATTCAAAAAATGAATTGGCATCAATGTCCACATATATACTCATAATATGGACACTGTTTAAGCCAGGTAACGTGGGTGGTGAATTTGTAAATGCAGTTTTAGGATATGTTCACATTTACTTAATCCACTGCAGATTAAATTCTGCAGACTTGCTGCTGCAGCTTTCAGCTATTTATATTGATTAAATCCATAGCATCAGATCCGCAGCAGACTAAGTATGAGAAGTATTCTTATTCTACACTCAGCAGAAACGCTACAGATTTTGTGGATGGAGAATCTATAGTGTATTACTGTAGAAGCAGAATAGCTGAGATATTAACAGATGTCATCCACACGCTGCAGAAATTCACCCACAGCACAGATTTTTAAATCCGCAGTTTGGATATTTCTGTCATGGATTAGTGCAAGATTTGTTGGGAATTGTCCCTATTGAGTTGTATAGGGAAGTCAAAATCGGTCACAAAACCAAGTTAACTCACTGATCTGTAGAAAAATTAGTAAACTGGATATACAAAGACCTGTGATGGACGTTGAGCGAGTGGTGAGTATTGGATTTTTTTTTTAACACAGATTTCCTTGTGAGTTTTTGTTCAATTGTGGTGCAAATTTTCAGCTGCAATTTCACTACATATGAACATACCCTTGTTGTTATTTATTTTGTAGGTACTTTGAATTTTATCGGCATAAAGTGGAGGTAGTGTGTGAGTGGGAGACACTGAATGTATGGTTGGGGGGGTATGAGGAGACCCAGGAGAGAGCTAAGCCTGTAACACCGAGGGATAAGAGAGTTTGTACCAGGAGGCAGTGGTCAACCGTGCAGGCAGAGTCTAGAAGGAGGCATACAAAGTATTGGCATGAGGCTCTGACGGTTGGCAGATCATTGGTCACTTTGGTTTGAGCAGTCAAAGTAGAATGGAAGGCACTGGAGTTGTAGTTGTATAAAAAATGAGGATCAAAAGTGGTAGGACAGTTAAAGGTAGTTATTTTATTTAAGTTTTGAGACGATTGTAAAAAATTAGATGGGGTGGTGGCTAGACAAAGAAGATGGGTCAAGGGATGGCTTTTTGAGCATGAGTGTTGAAGGTTGAAGGTTGCATATTTATATGAAGAAGATTGCATAGATGGGTTAGGGCCCGGGATAAACACAGTAGAAAGTAGGGGATGAGGTGGGATGGGATTGGGTCAGGTGCACAGGTGGTGAGGTGCAATGTGGAGATAACAGTAGTCAAAAGAGCTTTTCATCCGTAATAGTGGAGAAGCAAGTTATGGAGGGAGAGTAGGGGTTGTGGAGACTGTAAGTTATAACTTTCTCTGTGTTTGTTGAACTTATGTTTGCAATGTGTGACAAAGTCCTCATCTACTACCTGGGGCCACATTTACTATGATTTCTCTTTTTCCCCCATTTTCGTGATTTTTTTTATACACTTTTCCATCGTATGCATGAATGGGGTTCCATATGTCCTAAAACCTTGGCACATTGGAAACGCCAAAGTGTTTAACCTCTGGGAAAAATTACAACCAGAAAAGATGCCAATTAAAAGATGAAAAATTTAATAAATTACTTGGATTGTGAAAAGATTGAAAGCCACGCCTAATCAGAAAGTGACAGATTAGTCGAAATAATAACTATTTAACCTCCTGGTTAATACTAAATGTTAAAATGACTTTCCATAAATTGAAGGCTGTTCCTTCACCCACAGTCATCTCAGTACATTACCATATTGTAATAAATCAGGTATAAATGTTGAAAAGGATTGACCACTAGTAAGATTTTTATGATACCTCCTCTCTTTTTGACCACCGCCCCATAGAGTTTCTCCCCCCCCCCCCCCAACCTGTCATTAGCATGTCTTTACCTTGTTTTATGATGCTCACTTCCATCCAGCCACAGCCAGAACCATTCCCTTTTATCAGCCATTGTCATGGTATGTGTCTTCATCCCCATTTTAGCATTCTTTTTTTTAAATCAGATATCTTGTATTGATATTTTCCAAAGTTTTAACAAACATACAAAACCAGCACCCAGTTCAATTGATTTTCATTGTGACCTGTCTATATAAATACTGTACTCAAGTTTTCCACTAGCATGAAGCCACTTTAGCACCTTGTTTCTAAATCTCATACATACATTACAGATGCTGGGTGACATCTACATTGCAGTCCATAGTCGTATTCTCCCTGCCCACTTGCCTCCTTTTCAGCATGTTCTAATTGACTTGTCATTGATAGTTTTTCTACGAAGTTGATTATTCTGGATGAAAATGCAAAATGTTAAGGATACCTATTGTTTAAACATGACATATCAGAAGTTTTGATCCATACAGTCTGGGTGTCACAGGGACAGAATAATCCAGCTGGGCACTGTGCTTGTTTATTTCCATTCAGCTCTCACAATTTCATGTACCCCAGATAGGTCCTCAGATTTCCAATAGCACACTATGGCTGTCTGTGTGGCTAAAAGGATGTGAAATAACACTGTGAGGGATGTAAAGGACATGGACTCTAGACATAACGATAATAAAGCCACCTCAGTCCCCATGGCAGCACTTGGTAAAGCCAACCTGCCAAGATGATGTGTACCTCCTCCCACAATCTCTGCACTGTCTGGCATTCCCACCAAATATGCAGAAGAGAGCCAACCCGAGTGTTACATCGCCAACAGGTCCATGACATGGCGGAATATATGCATCATATGCGCTCTGGTGTGTAATACCAGTGGTACAAGAGCTTGTGGGATGCCTCCAAGTGATTGACACAATGAGATACTTTGGTAGGAAGAGAGTACACGGTAGACCACTGAGAGGCATTTGTAACCAATGGGCCCATTGATTTGAATTAACCAAACGTATGCTACAGATGCTTTATTTTTTTTTGCAAGACTGGTGAAAAAGTGTGGGAGTCCACTTTTCAGTAATAAAAAAAAAAAATATATATATATATATATATATATATATATATATATAAGAAATTTGTAGAGCAGCACTCCCAGGTTGAAGTGAAGAAAAAGTAAATGGGTGCAAGCGGTCTCAGGGATCCCGGTCCTGGATCCAATACTTGTAGGTACAAATAGAAGGCAACTGCAGCACACCAACTTAAAGTGCAAGGAAGTGATTTATTCCAGAAAATACAGGCAACGTTTCTATGGCCTCACACCACCATTTTCATATATATATGTGTGTGTGTTTGTACAATGGACCAAATGTTTTACTAATAGATTATGTTTAGATCATTTGTCAATAGGCCAGCTGGAGTAATTCCACAGTGTTCACCTTTTTTCAGTATCCCTATATACATCAGAGACATTGCCAAAATTTGAATAGAATCTTAGATCAAATGTAAATACAAAAAGAAGCACATACGTGCACTCACCGCAAAGCAGAGACAGTCTGGTGTGGAGATTCAGTGACAGGGTGCCGGATCTCTGCATGGGCGCTGGCGTGTGGCGCTACACGCCACACGGCAGCGCTGATGCCGAGATCCGGCATCCCGTCACTGAATCTCCACACCTGACTGTCTCTGCTTTGCGGTGAGTGCACATACGTGCTTCTTTTTGTATTTACATTGGATACTTCATGCATAAGTCGTTGAGGTCCGGGCTACTGGCATAAGGTGATACTGTTCTTAAGAGTGCTCTCTCCTTCTCTGTTGCATTTTTAGAATCTTAGATCAATTGTCTTTTTTTGACTGATACATCAAAATAAATCCATAGATTATCACTGTACAAAAAAATAAATAAAATACCCCTACCTGGACAAAAGAGAGGATACAGTCTCCACTTGTGTGCTCCTGACGTAAATAGACACTTTTAAAGGAGTAGTCCAGTGGTGACTCAGTGGTGAGCAACTTATCCCCTATCCTAAGGATAGGGGATAAGTTGCAGATCGCGGGGGGGTCCGACCGCTGGGGCCCCCTGCGATCTCCTGTACGGATCCCCGACAGCCCTCGGGAAGGGGGCGTGTCGACCTCCGCACGAGGCGGCGGCCGACACGCCCCCTCAATACAACTCTATGGCAGAGCCGAAGCGCTGCCTT
The DNA here is from genome assembly GCF_029499605.1 of Hyla sarda. Taxonomy (NCBI): domain Eukaryota; kingdom Metazoa; phylum Chordata; class Amphibia; order Anura; family Hylidae; genus Hyla; species Hyla sarda. Next base: position 67,212,205 of record NC_079192.1, read on the forward strand.
CGGCAATCTCCGACTCTGCCATTGAGATGTATTGAGGGGGCGTGTCGGTCGCCGCCTCGTGCGGGAGTCGACACCCGCTATCTCGGTGGAGAGCCGGGGCCCCGTACAGAGAGATCGCAGGGGGCCCCAGCGGTCGGACCCCCCGCGATCTCAAACATCCCCTATCCTTAGGATAGGGGATAAGTTTTTCACCACTGGACTACCCCTTTAACTATGATGAACGCTCCATTGAAATGTATAAAACAAATCACAGA